>NC_060282.1:37270773-37372954 GCF_021613505.1 Equus quagga | reverse complement strand
ATCCGACAAAGGCTTAATATCCATAATATATAAAGAACTCACACAACTCAACAACAAAAAAATCAAACAACCCAATCAAAAAATGGGCAGGAGACATGAACAGAAATTTCTCCAAAGAAGATATATGGATGGCCAATAGGCACATGAAAAGATGTTTATCATCGCTGTGCATCAGGGAAATGCAAATCAAAACTACACTAAGATACCACCTTACACCCATTAGAATGACAAAAATAACTAAAACTAATAGTAACAAATGTTGGAGAGGTTGTGGAGAAAAAGGAACGCTCGTACACTGCTGGTGGGAATGCAAACTGGTGCAGCCACTATGGAAAACAGTATGGAGATCCCTCAAAAAATTAAAAATAGAACTACCATATGATCCAGCTATCCCACTACTGGGTATCTATCCAAAGAGCTTGAAGTCAGCAATTCCAGAAGTCCCATACACCCCAATGTTCATTGCAGCATTATTTACAATAGCTAAGACGTGGAAGCAACCTAAGTGCCCGTCAACAGATGATAGGATAAAGAAGATGTGGTATATATATACGATGGAATACTACTCAGCTGTAAAAAAGAACAAAATCATCCCATTTGCAACAACATGGATGGACCTTGAGGAAATTATGTTAAGTGAAATAAGCCAGATAGAGAAAGACAATCTCTGTATGACTCCACTCATATGAGGAATTTAAACATGTGGACAAAGAGAACAGATTAGTGGCTACCAGGGGAAAGGTGGGGTCGAGGGTGGGCACAAAGGGTGAAGGGGTGCACCTACAACACTACTGACAGACAATAATGTACAACTGAAATTTCACAAGATTGTAACCTATCATTAACTCAATAAGAATTTTTTTAAAAAGGAGACCTTTTGAAGGCACCCTTTAAAAATAATGACTTTAAGAATATTTTAGTAAATAAAAATTTCTTCTAGAATTTTAATCCAAAGCTTTTGATCATGTAAAGCAAAATATTACAACCATAAAAAAAAAAAAGTACCTCCTAAAACTTTAAAAAAAGAACTAAATTTATCAACATTTTACCAATTGGATCACTTTTAAAAAAAAATCCCCTGCCTCCCCCCGGATTCACTCTTCTAGCTGAAGTTCATCCTTCAGGTATCTGGGTGAGCATCTGTGAGTAGTAAGCTCTTTCAGTCCTTGTAAATTTGAAAACGGCTTTATTTTTACTTTACTCTTGAATAACAGTTCATACGATTATAAGGTTTTAGTGGCCAGTTACTTCTCCTCAGCATTTTGAAGCTATTGCTCTACCGTTCCCCAGCATCTATTACTGCTAGGAGACGTCTGCTTCAGTCTAATTGTTGTTCTTGTGAAAAGAATGTCATCTTCTTTTTCTTTGGTTTAAAGTTTTCCACTTTATCCTTGATGTCCTGCAGTTTCACTGAGGTCTATTTAGGAGAATTCATTTATCCTGCTTGGAATTCAGAGTGCATTTCTAATCTAAGCACTCACGTCTTTCTTGAATTTTGGAGAATTCTCACTTAGTACCTTCAAATATTGCTTCTCCACCATATCTTCCTATTGGACATATGTTGGAAACTCGATTATCAATTTATCCTTTTCTTAAAAAAAAAAGCTTTTCTGTGCTACACTCTAGGTGCAGTTCTCAGCACTATCTCCTAATTCACTTATTCTCACTGGCTGGATTGAGTCTAAAGTTTATCACACTTGTTCTTTTTCCATTTAAACCTCTGTACTTTGCATTTCTAAGGGTTCTAACTGGTTCTTCATATCCATCTGTTCCTGTTACTTCCTGTTTCATAATTTACTGTTCATTTTTAATAAATGTGAGTTCTTTTTCATTTGAGCATAAAGACACTTAAAAGTCTTTGCTGGATGGTTTCCTAAAGTTATTTACATCAGGATTGAATTCATAATATTATTACGAATCCTAATATTCTTGGTTGGGTTTTTCTGAACACTAGGCCTTTTTCATTCATTTTAGAATTTCAGCTGCAAGCTTATTTCAGAACAAAGGGTTATTTGTTTGGTTTTGCTCTCCATTCCTCCTCCCTCTATGCTTATTCCCTCATACAGCTGCCTCTCCTTTGCCACCTGGGAATGCAGTCCAGAACCAGGACTTATAAAACATAAGTTTGAGCTCTTCTCCCTCAGTGACAGTGGGGCTTATTACAGATCCAGTCAGTGAGCCAAAGTCTGGTTCAGTTTCTGGCTGTAAGACTGTGTCTTCCCACTTCGCTAGGTCTAGCTTCAAGCCATTAGATTCTAGCAGCAGTCAAGAGCAGTTTTATTCAGCCTCCAATGCTTAGGGAATCTCTACCCAAGGCCCTGACTTTAAGCCATAACCTTACTCCAGTCCTCTGTCTTATATGAAGTACTTTTAATCCTCATCACTCAGCAGGAGCCAAATTCTTGGCTGCCACTGCCCACTTCCAGAACAGCTACAGCTCCACTCATCACATTGTGCTTCCACTCTATAGAGACGTTTAACTTATTTATTATTCTGACTACATCTTTTTGGTTTTCTCTTTTTATATTTTATCGATTATTGCCATGTGCTAAAAAATGAACTTAATGTACCATTTTGATCTAAAGCCAATCATGAGTTTTTATTTCCTCAGATGCCCGATGCCACTGTAGTGGACATGACTGGTTGCCTACCTAGAATCTATTCCTGCCTTTTCCTGTCCCATTAGTACCCAGCACTATTACTCTTCACTGCTTTGAAGTGGTCAACCCTGCTTATTTTAAGCCATGGAACATATTACATCCCCCTAACTAGAGAGGTTTATTTACAGGTAGACATGTGACCAGTCCAGTGACTCTTAGCTTGGAATGCTAGAGCGATACATTCTCTTTTTTTCTGAAAATATGTTGTGCAAACACAACATCTAAAATTGCTTTAGGGGCTGGCCCCGTGGCCAAGTGGTTAAGTTCGTGTGCTCCGCTGCAGGTGGCCCACTGTTTCGTCAGTTCGAATCCTGGGCACGGACATGGCAGTGCTCATCAAACCACGCTGAGGCGGCGTCCCACATGCCACAACTAGAAGGACCCACAACTAAGAATATACAACTATGTACCAGGGGGCTTTGGGGAGAAAAAGGAAAACAATAAAATCTTTAAAAAAATTAAAAAGTAAAAAAATACATAAAATTCCTTTAGTTGTTTTGATATATAGACACACACACACATACAGGAAGCACACAGGGTAAAGGCAGACAGAGAAATAGAACCAAACCTTGATTAAACCTCACCTGAAGCTCGTGCTAACTCTGGCCTTTTCAAATACAGCCATCAATAAAGTCACTTTTTTATTAATACAGTTTAAATAAGGTTTTCTGTTACTTAGAACCAAATACTTAAATATTTGACACAGAACCTAAAGTCGTCATTACTACTTGATACCTACTGCTATATACGCCTGTCATTTCTTTCTAAGGAGAAAAATAATATTGCTTGTGTTGCACGTTTCAGCAAAAGACAAAAGTCAAAGGAAGTGTGGGGTGCAATGATACCCAACTCTCTTCAAGAAGTTGAAGTAAGGCCTAAGAAATCTCACATTTAAATGAAAAAAACAGCTCAGGAGATTAGACACTGATTGAGAGCTGGGTAAATTCTAGGAACTGACCAAGAGATAACCTGAAGAACAAGTTAAAAGGATAATCTGAGTAAACAAGTGAGATAAAAATAAGCTAGCTGTGGGACAATTCTTTCATAGACAATACGAGTTTTTGTTTTTCAAAAAAATTGGCTTAACAGTCAACAGGCAAAACACAGCCAAAAGATGGGGAAGGGGCAGAGAGAAATTTAAATGAAATAAGCAGTGTCATTTGGCTACTGGAAAAACTGACTGACATTAGGACTAAAACTGCCACCAAAGTGAAAATGCGTAGACAAACTGTTCCAACAATGTCACACTCAGGACATTTTTTTTTAAATTAAACTTAGGCTACAGGAAAAGAAAACATTATAATGCTACAGGAAAAAAATACAGGCTATCTGGCTAGTTTTTATATACTTAGTTTAAAAAGTAAAACACAGCAGAGTATCTAGTCTCATAAAAGCCCCATGTGGAAAAGGTAGCTACATAAACCATTTGTATTCTGCATTTGTTTCTGACCAACTTGGTATATTCCCTAAATAATAACGTGCATATATCTTTCAACTGATTGTAATTTGCCAAAAAGTACTGCTTATTGGATAGCTTATTGAATACACATAAATATCAGTATTTCTTTGGCATATGTTTGTTTATGGCTACATGACAGAGAGCTAGGGACCAAAAAAATGTCCGTTCTTCAATCAAATGGGTGTATATCTACTGTTTATTGAACAATGTTTTGGTCTTAGAATTGCTTTGTTTCTCTAATAATTACTGGCAAGTCAGAGGTTAAATTATTTAAGATTTCTATACACTGCCTTAGGGGAAGTGCTAACAATCCCGGTGAACAAAGAGAAGCTTCAGTTTCTAAAAAAAGTAAAAGTTTCCACTTCTAGGTATTGAGAAAATTAATAGAGAGAATTCTAATTTAAAATGGAGCCGGTCAGAAGGGAAAGCCTCCATGCAATATCACTGGAGGTCAGTTACAGGAAAGATAGTCAATTACAGACCCCAACAGAAAGACGTCAACAGGAAAGAATCACCAACTACAGGAAGAAATGTACACTGCATCCCAAATAGAAATTGATTACCCCAGGAATTCAGCCAATGAGAATCTATCACCACCTCGAACTCTTGCTTTTCTCCAATGGACTTTCATTCAAAACAAACCCTCCCAATGTCCTCCTTTTTCTCTAGAAAATAATGTTCTCTCCGCTGTTTGTTGGATTTGCCTAAGGCCTGCCATAGCATGCACATCCCAAATTGTGATTCTTTGGCTATTTGCAAATAAATTCAATTTGCTGGTAAAGTAACCGGCTGTTTTATCTTTAAAGTCAACAGCATACATCCACAGGAAATGAAATCACTATCTTGAAAAGACATCTGCACGTCCACTGCAGCAGTATTCACAATAGCCAAGATATAGAAACAACCTAAGGGTCTGCTGACATAAATAATAAAGAAAATGTGGTGTCTATGTATGTGTGTGTGTGTGCGCGTGCATGTGTGTGTGTGTATACACACACATACATAAATGGGATATTATTCAGCTATAAAAAAAGGAAATCCCGCCATGTGCAACAACATGGATGAACCCAGAGGACATTATGCCAAGTGAAATAAGCCAAACACAGAAAGACATACTGTATGATCTCACTTACATGTGGAATTTTAAAAAGTCTTAATTCATAGAACCAGAGAGCAGAACAGTGGTTGCCAAGGACTGGAGGGATGGAGGAAATGGGAAGATGCTGGTCAAAGCATACAAACTTTCAGTTATAAGATGAGTAAGTTGTGAAGATCTAATATACAGCATGGTGATTATAGTTAATAATACCGTATTGTATACTTGAAATTTGGTGAGTAGATCTTAAGTGTTCTTACCACACATACACACACAAAGGTAACTAGGTGAGGTAATGGATGTGTTAATTAACTTGATTGTGATAATCATTTCACAATGTATAAAGATACTAAATCATCATGTTCTACACCTTAAAAAAAATCATGCTGTACAATTTAAATATATGTAATTCTTATTTGGGAATAATACCTCAATAAAAGCTGGAAAAAAAGGAAAAATGAACAAGCATCTATTTAATTTGGAAATTAGCTCTCTGTCATTGATTTTATTCTTATACATAAAGTTTAAGCTAAGTTGATCATTCTTATGTCTGTTTCCTTGTTTGGAAAAAAGGATTTTATTACAAAGGTATAATCATAAACTTAAGTTCTAATAATACTGAAAATGATTTTAATTAGGTAAATCTTTCACAAACACCACAATAGAGTCCTCTATGGAATGTCTACACAAAATTCAATTCTCTAATTACTTTCTTTAAAAGAAATCTAGAGAAAGTCTTTAGCAGAATGGTATTGAGCAAATTTGGTGTGATAAACTCAATAGTACAGTGACAATCTCAAAAGTTCTTTCATTTTTAAAGGATGAATAATAAAAGAAAGTCAACATGGAGTCGATGAAAAAGTCCACCAGAAGAGAAGTTCATTAGCCCTACATGGAGAAAAGCACACCACTGAAAATTATTTACAATAAGATAGAAAAATCCAGAAAAAACTGTGCTTTTAGGAATATACAAAAAAATTAAGAAGTCAGAGAGAGAAAAAAATAGTATTCGAAGAAGACTGGATTAAAAAGGACTATAGTTAAATAAAAACATAGAAGAAATTTAAAATCCAAATTATAAGTAGTAAGGAACAGAACAAATATCACTGGAAATCAAATCAGTGATGGAAAGGCCTAACTTGAGAAGGTATGCAAAAGAAAAAAGTTAAAAAGGATGTGTGAGATGATTATGAGAACTAGACAGCAGAGCCAAAGCATGAAAATTCCGAGTAAAAAACAAGAACAAAACGAAAGGCACAAACTTAAGAAAATACTTTCCACAGCTAAAAAACAGATTTCGATCTGTAGACTGCAGGACCTATCATCTTCTGGATAAAATTAATGGATAAAAAAAAATCAGCAGCTATAACCCTAAACTTCAAAATATTTTATTTAATCACTTTAAATCTTTACAATGCAACAGATGGCTAATTTGCTATGGAAAAAGTACATGACAAGACCATGGAAAGAGCTTACATCTACAGTCAAAATGGTGTAAAATCTAGTTATTCTGTAGACCCTGAGATTATTTTGTATTGGAGTTGAGCATTACCTTGCTGAGGGCAGAAACAAGAACCCAAACTCATGTCTTGAGATAAAAAGTTGCACTCTTTTATACATTCGCTACCTTTTTAAACCATGCTGCCTTATTTAACTCATATTATTTACTCTCAATGAAGTATTAGTCTTAACATTTTATCACTAACAATAGACGAGTACGGTCTTATTGTGCTACTTACAAGTTAATTCTTATAATAGAAATGATGTACAGCAGCACTGTCCTTAATACTGAGAAAGCATACTTCAAAATAAATCCCGGTTCTCAACTTCCGTGTGCATGTTTTTTCGTTTTAAATGCAGTCTGTAGCACCTCTAAGTTAATTTCTCAGCCTAAGGTAAGAACAAAGATAAGTGACAAAGGAACACACTCCACACCCAAGCACTCTTATGAGCCCTGAAATTATGCAAAAAGGACAAACTTCATTGTGTATTGGTTTTCAAGGTTAATAATACTTTATTATCAGTAGGGTAGTATAGTTATTTCCACCAGTCATTGATAAAAATAATCCAACAGTAGTTGCTAAGTAACTGAAGCTGGAAATAAAATTATTTACTGTGGAAATGACTACAGTGGTTTCAAGTAATTTATATATGAAAAAACTATGGTTAACCTCCTCTAAAGAGCTGCCCATACTTGCAGACTCCAACTCCTCTCCTCCTATTCTCTCTTTAAAGCACACCAATCAGGCTTTTCTCCCCCACTATTCTCCTTGCATGGTCACCAATGACCTTCACATTGCTAAATCTAATGGTCACTTCACAGTCCTCATCTTACTTGACTTGTCAAATCAGCAGAAAGAGCCACAGTTGACCACTTTCTCCTCTTGAAACCCTCTCCACTAGACTTCCAGCATGCCACATCCCTACCTTCAAAGGCTTTTCCTCCTCAGTCTCCTTCGTGATTCTTAATCTCTCCAACCTCTGAATATGGAAAATTCCAGTGTTCAATTCTCATTCCTTTAGACTAGATCTCATACAATCTCATGGCTTTAAATAGTATCTATTTGCTCATGACTCGCAAATTTCTATTTTGAGTCAGGACCTTTCCCTTGAACTCCAGCCTCGCATAACCCCATGTGAACAGGCATCTCAAACCTGACATGTCTAAAACTAAACTCTTGATTCCCATTCCACTGACGACCCCATTTCTTTCCACTCTCAAGTCTCCCCCATCTCAGTAACAGCAATTCCATGGTCCCAACAGCTCAGGCCAAAAGCCTTGGGGTCATGCTTCACTCTCTTACTCTCATACTCCACATCAAATCCATCAGCAAATCCTGTCAGTTACATCTAGAATATGACCACTTCTTACTACTCTATTGCTACCACCTGATCTAAGCTGCCATCCTCTCACTTGGATTACTGCCACCTCCTAACAGATCTCCCTGCTTCCATCCTTGTCCCTACAGTGGATTCTGAACACAGGACCCAGAGTGATCCTTTAAAACTGTCAAGTCAGATCCCCTAAACTCCTCTGCTCAAAACCCTTGAACCATCTCCCTCCTCACTCAGAAAAACACCCCAAGTCTTTACCAGGACCAGTTAGCTCTGCAACATCTCTCGCCCTCCCCTCTCCACCTCAAACCCCCTGGCCTCCTTGCTGGCGCTCCACTAAGACTGGCAGTTCCCAGGCTTTTACTTGCCTGGTGTTCTCATCACCTGGAGAGCTGCGTGGCTGTCCCACTCTCCTTCAGGCTGTACTCAAGAGTCTTCTCCATGACACTGCTCCTTCCCTGGTGCTCTCTAGCCCCCTTCACTACTTTATTTTTCTTCTTAGCAACTGTTACCATCTGACTGGATATATTTTACTTTAATTTTTAAAAATTATTTTGTTTTTTGTCTTCACCCCCCGACTTCCTCCAGCAGAATGTCAGCTCTATGAGAACACGGATTTTGTGTTGCACAGTTCACTCTTGCATTCCTAGAGCTTAGAACAGTACCTGGCCATGGAAGGCACTCAATATACAAGTGCTTTATGGATGCTGACTATGCAAACTTTTAAATCCTGATAAAGCTGAGAGATTTAGGACACTATAACATCCAACTTCTTTTCACAATTGGAAATATGATTTCTCTTCTGGCATTGATAGGAACTGGGAAAATTCTTTATCTTCCATAGTAAGTAATTCAACTTGCTCTAATATGCCAAACATCTCTTTATTCCTCTTTACTTTGTCTCTCTCCAATGCCTTTCCTACATCCTGTAAAATATTAACCATTGTTGAAAAATTTTTCATTTCAGCACTATTGTCAAAATATTGCAAAAGCCAAGTGAACTCAATAAAAGTGGTATTGAAATACAGATAATGAAGAAAAGTAAACAAGCTCATTAAAAACCAAATAAACCCCTCTCTGTTTCAAACGAAACTGTCTTGGAGTGGTGAGGGCCCTAGTCCAAGCTTAACTTTATTATCACTAATGAGCAAACATTTTCCCCAGTAACTCCTTTTAAACCAAAAAGGAGTTGGTATAGGACTCTTGCATATAGCCATGAAAATTAAGCCTGAGACAAAGCAGTTCAGGATACAAATCACCTTAATAAACAACAACAACAAAACCTTATACAACATGTTTGGAAAAGTAACAGAAGCAGGGACACTGAAATAAGGAAAGGGAGGCTCAAACTCCATCTCACTCTTTGCTAGCTGTCTAACTTGGGACAAATTTATTTAGACTCTCTCTGCCTCAGTTTCCCTATCAGCAAAATGGAAATGGTACCTCACAGGGTTGCTGCAGGATTAACTAAAGTTCCTAGGTATTCAAAGCACTCAGCACAGTGTCTGACACGTAGTTAAGTACTGAAGAGAGCTATTACTATAACAATCCCTACACCACTGATACTACAGCTTTTTAAGCTAGGAGCTCCTTGACACCACCGTTATTTTTTAAAGAATGAGAAGTGTTACTATTCATTGGTTTATTTACTTCATTATGTTCTGTAGCCAATTCTGAACACTGTGGAATTTTTAAGAATACGTCTTTTACTCGAGGCAGAGTACTGTGGTGAAAAATCTGGGGAGTAAACAATTGGCTTCTTCGCACTGCATGTGAATTAAAGGGCAAATGCTGTCTTTTAACACGGGGACCCGGGGCCATGCGCCATTCCGGACCGTTCACGCACACCTCAACAGCTTCTGTCGCATACACTGCGGGTTCCTGAGGAAGGCCCATGCAGTGTCCGTGCTAACACCACGACAGCACGCTTTCGTCCTGGCCTACCGACGCCGGCTGCGGCCTTCGGCTGGCCCTCTGACCTCCCGATTAACCGCGGGCGCCCGCCACCACCGCAGGCCCGCGGGCTGCGGCCGGCAAACCCCAGCTGGCCCCCCTCGGCTGACAACCAGAGCCTTCCCCCGCAAACACAAGCGAGAACCTCGCTGGCCTTTCCCCAGCCCCCGCGAGCACCGCAGCCCCGCGACAAAGCCACCCCGGACCCGCGAAGCCCGGTCTGGCTCCCTCCGGCCGCCGCGTAGGTGCGGGGAGCCCGGGCGGCCGCGCCCCCCAGGCCCCTCGGCCAGGCCGAGGGCTCTCTGGTGCTTCAAAGCCTGCAGGGGAGGTGTAAGCGCTTTCCACCCTGGGGCCGCCCACCGGCCCGGCCCAGGTACCTTCGAGTCGGCCGAGCAGAGGCGACAGCTGCAGTACCTTCCCAGCGGGGGCGGCAGCAGCGACTGGCGGAGGTGAGGGGCCCGCCACCGAGACCAGCGGAGCCCCCGCTGGGCCAGAGCGGCCTCACGCGGCGGCGGCGGAGCGCCCCCTGGAGGCGGGCGGCCCGCACGGCGGCTGGGCCAGCTCTGAATCGGAAACTCCTACGAGTGGGGTCTGAATTAGGCTGATGCAAAACTGCGGCATGGGGAGTAGGGAAAAACGACCTAAAAGAGGTTTCTGCCGTCTGAGTCCAGGAGCATTTTGCACTTTTCATGCCCTTTTCTAAATATACATCCCTCCTCGTCAGGTAAAGGAAGGCTTCAAAGGCAAGGACAGTGTTATTAACAGCTATAGGCATCAATTAATGGTTGGTTGGCGGTCGCTACGTCTTCTGTATAAGCCAAGTTGATTTATTAGTAATCGCAACTAATGACTGACTAATTCTAAAATATGACCTTGAGTTTTTTTCAAAAATGGCTTCAATATTTACATCCCACTTTTTAGGATTCCCAGACTAAATGCAGCATGTATAGAGTCAAAACTAAAAATATAGGGGCCAGCCTGTGGCCCAGTGGTTGATTAAGTTCATGGCTTGGCTTTGGCGGCCCACAGGTTCTCTGGTTCGGATCCCCGGCCCAGACATGGCACTGTTCATCAGTCCATGCTGAGGCAGCATCTCACATAGCACAACCAGAAGGACCTACAGCTAGAATATACAACTATATACTAGGGGGGTCTGGGGAGAAAGAAGAAGAAGAAAAAATCCCTAAAAATATAGTGGGTGATGGGGTGGCAGGAAGTTCATTTACTGGAAACTTTTTGTTTTTTTAAGTTTACCAACTCTGGACCTACAGCCAAGACTTCCTCTGCACAGTGATCACTTCTTCTGAATTTGAGCATACTTACCCAACCAAGCCACTCTCTAGGATAGCTCATGTCTATTCATTCAAGGCCTATTAATCAGTCTAACAGTTTGTTCTTGCAAATGTCATGTAAATGTTTAGGATTATTGTCAAATTTGAGAAAACTATCCAATTTCTTTCATATAAGAATTATAAGATTTCAGGGCATTTCACATTTGCTTGTGCAGTGACTAATCACAAATATTAAATACTCTTAAAATCGATGACATTAACCGATTTGTTATGGATGTCCTCCTTGTGGTTGTGTGTTGAGTTTATAATATTTTTATTGATGCCTGTAAATTATGTCAAATCAGCAAAGGATTTGAACCTTTTCCCAATGTGTTCATATGATTCACTCCTCTTCATTAATTGGTTTATCAAACAATCTGAGAGCCTATTCAAATGTATCTCTCCATCTTCATGAATTATTGCTTTTGTTTGATCTGAAAAAATGTAGGGACTGTGCAGACAGCTTTTCCTCTGCTGGGATTAAGGGAATGAACTGCATGCTACCATATTCTATGACTCCTTCACGTCACCACACCTGCGGACTTTAACACAGTGGGCATTAGGGGAGTTCATGGAAGCCATCACCACACTCCAGCAATAACGCAATGCTGCATGCAAGTGACCATGAACCACAGGAACATGTCCAACTAAACACAAACCAAAGTATATCCAACTGCATTTCCGCTTAGCTAGAGCCCAAAAAGGTCTGTAACCGCTCCACGCTACTCAACCAGAGGAGAAGAGTGTCTTGGGAAGTCCGAGTGCAAAGAGACAGCAGCCTTAATCAATTATAGTGAAAATATTTTAATTTTGCAAGCTTTACACAAACAACTGACCATGTGAACATACTTCCAGGGTCTTGGAAGGGGTCTACACAAGGGGAGGCTGTATTAGTTCCCCGTTGTCACCATGACAAATTACCACAAACTTAATGACTTAAAACAAGACTAATTAATTCTCTTACAGTTCAGGAGGTCAGAAGTCCCAATCGGTTTCACTGGGCTAAAATCAAAGTGTAGGCAGTGCTGCATTCCTTCTGGAGGCTCCAGGGAGAATCTGTTTCTTTGCCTTCTCCAGAGTCTAAAGGCTGCCCACATTCCTTGGCTCATGGCCCCTTCCTCCATCTTCAAAACTAGCAGTGTAGCATCTTTTCTTCCCTCTGACCTCTGCTTCCATCCTTGCATCTTCTTTCTCTAACTTTCACCTTCCTACTTCCTTATAAGGACACTTGGATTACATTGGGCAAAACTGGATAACCCAGAATAATCTCTTCATCTCAAGGTCTTTAACTTAATCACATCTGCAAAGTCCTTTTTACCATGCAAGGTCACATAGTTACATGTTCTGGGGATTAGGACATGGCCATCTTTGAGGGGATGTTATTCAGCCCGTCCAAGTGCCCTGAACCTTAAACTCCATTTCCTTCAGGTAAATCTGCCTCCTCTTTCTCCTTACCAAAATCTACTTGGTCCTGAGTTCTGATTGTGAGAGTTCCAATGGGGAGGAATATGTGTAACTACAACTGGGATAGGTGTTAAGAAAGAAAGGAGAGATGCTATATGAGGGCAAATAATATGGAACCTAATTTAGACGGAAGAGAGCAGTAATGCCTTTGAATAAGTGAGATACAAAGGATGAGGAGTTAATTATATGATGAACAAAAGAAGTGTTCCAGACAGAGGGGACAGTATGTGTGGCCTGGGAATGATGATGTCAGAAGGTCAGTGCAGCCAAGCTGTATCCCGACCATTGAATCTAGCACTACCACAATGAATGGCTCATAGCAAGTGTTTAAGAATATTCGTTTAGTAGTCCTCAACCCTGGAAGCACATTACAATCACCACAGGAACTTAAAAATACCCATACTCAGGCCCTAACCAAGACCAAGTCAGAATTGTTTGGAAGTACAACCCAGCATCATATTTTTAAAAGCTGCTGAGGGAATTCTAATGTGCAGCCAGGGTTGAGAATCACCGAATTGGAGACAACTGAGTGAATGAATGGATGGATTACAGAAAACGTTTGTTCAGGGTAGGATTTTCTTTTAGGAAGTTTTCCTCTGTTTAAGGAAAAAAGCTTCGGCTTTACTGATTATATATTCAGTCTTAGAAAATGCAAAGACAACTTTCAAAAACATAATTGAATGCTTATCAGAACAGACTCAAAGTGATCTCGCAACCATCCCCGTGTAACCAGTTGTCCCTGTATAAAACAGACGTGTTGGAATGGGGAGGTGTTTAAAAAACACACAGTGCCTACAAAGAAGGAGGTATTCCTTCTTGTTTTTGAGTGCTACTTCACTTCCAGAAGGCATTTTGGTTTTGTGTAGTACTGCAGAATGACCATCAGAGGGAGACATGCTCCTGGAAAGCGTTGCTTCCACAAGCCTCCCATCTCACATACCAGACTGGCAAGAATCAGGCGTCTTAACAACACTGCAAGTTCTCAAGATACACTCATTGAATGAGTAAGTCACAGGTATGAGACAAGTAGCATGTATTTATCTACACCAGCGTTAGATTCATTTCAGTTCCCCAACAGTTTAAACATTTAAACCACCAGAAAAAATGAAGTGTGTATGTGTGTGCCAGACATTGTATTTGGAAACTGTTTGAGGAAAAAAGTTGAAGCCTAGGAACATATTTTCCTCCGGCAACCAGCACAACTAGAAATTAAATATTCAAGCAAAACTTTCAGAAACGGATCTCTCTGCCTTTGCTAATTGCAAAGTAAACATCTTATATGTCCTCGAATTTCTGGAGTTACTAACAGCTGGACTCCTGGAAAAAAAGAAAAGAGTTTGGCTCCTTGTTACGACACCCATTTGTTGTTTTTCTTTACACTTACCCACACATTCCAGAGCCACAGAGATTTTCACACATATATTAGACGAAACAATGTATGTGACAGGACATATTTAGTGCCTAGCCCCGATTAACCGTCCCTTCCAAAAGTTAAGTAACTGATCATTGATAAGGGAATACGTGTTGCACAGGTTTAAGCAAATGCATTGCTTTGCAAAGCCTTTAAAGGTGACTAGTGAGAAGCTGTGTTCAGTTAGAGAAGCAGAACTACTGTGTTATAGGATAACGGATTTATTATAGGCATTCTACCTCACACAGTTGTGGGAGGAGTCCAGGAAGTGAAGGTTTGGAAGGGGATGTTGGAGGATCAGATGAAAAGTCACAGACTAGTGTGTCTGAGGATTCCGGGAAGGCAGGCACGGCTTGGGTCTCACTGAAGTGGGCCCACTGAGGAGGAGCTCGTGGAGAGATCTATGCAAGCTGTTGCCTCTGTGTAGCTACTGCTTCGGTGAGACCCCCACCAAGCCTCTGGTGGTGGTCCTGGGGCTCTGCTGGTCAGCAAGGCCAGCAGACAAGAAGAGCTGGATAAGGAGTGCAGGGGGCAAGAACAAGCTACAAGCAGCTGAGCAGCTGGCATTTGCAAGTCACTGTATCTGACTGTGAAAAGACCTTTGGAAGGTAACAACCACTCCCTTGTTCTGTCTCCCAGTTCTCATGCCAGGTCCTCCTTGTGCTAATTCTAAATTGGACCCACACAGGAGAGGGGACTCTGGGAAACATAGTCCCTGACTTAACCAAGTTGACCAAAAAAAAAATCCAGCATACACATAGGTTCTTACAATTAATTTTATAAATGAGAAAAGTAAGGGCCATATAGTTAGGTAACTTGCCTAAACTCACAACGCTAACTAGAGACAGAAGCCAGCTCAGAATTCAGGTCAGAGGGGTCATTTTCCATTCCACCGTCATGCCTTTCATCCTGTGTGGAACTTAAATGTTCTTAAGTAGTTCAAGAAAATTGTAGAAAAATTTCATGCATCACTTCTGAGTTCCCTTCCTAGGCTGAGTCTCTGAGTAGCCTGTACACCATCACTCTATGTCAATCAGACTATCTTGGTTCCATAATCTCAGGGCACCTGGGTTACAGGGGCTCTTTGCTGAGACGTTATGCCTGTGACTGCCTGATCTCAGCATCACTGAGTAATGAGACATGAGCTGTGAGGCCTGTGAAAGTAGTATCTTCCTTGGGGTGTAGGATTAGGTGAGAACTTGGGTTCCAAAGCACCTAAGAAATGATCTCCCAAACAGCACTGCTGCATATCATCGAAAAAGTCAAGAAAAACTCCCCAAAATACATAAGAAAGAATGATGTCCACATATCCGATCATTTATTTTATACTTCAAAACAAGCACCAGAAACTCAGGAAGTCCATAGCTTTATAAATTTTCTCAGAAGTGGGCAAGGCAAGGCAGCAGGAGATAATGTGGGAAAAGCTCCTAGCCCAGGCTAGCCTTGCCTTCTCTCCATTCCTTTCTGGCCCTAAGCTTCCTTTCTAACTCTTTAATATTCCCACTCCTTAGAGACCATCCCAGTCAGGGTTTAAGTCTGGGCAAAGGAGAAGCTAAGGAGGGGATCATGCTCTCCCAAAAGGCCCTAGGATGTCTGCTTGCCCCAGATAATGAGCAGTTTAGACAACTTTAGCAATCTGGGTTGTTAAAGGGTCTGCTTCACCCATAGAATGGTGCCTAGCTCGCCCCAGGGGCTCAAACTGAACCGAAATTTTAGGCTTAGAGGGATCTTAACTCTCATGTTAGTCTCAAAACACACTCCTGGTGACCATTCAGACACAAGCAAAGCACATCTCCTTCTTAGTCTTGAAATATACTCCAGGAAGTGAACTTTATCAGAACTTGCCTCAACTCTGCTCTCTTCCTCTCAAAACACTGATCCTGTGGTTTCATTTCCACCTTTACAAAATCGTGATACTAAAGTCAGGACAAAGCCTGAGGCTATTCTACTCTGTTTTCTGCAAACACAGTTGGACCAATACATCTCGTGAACTTACACTCCTGACCAACATGAAAGGAAACTTGTGACAATCTCATGGGGAACAAAAAGGTGGACAAGTAATGCAAGTTGCTCTTATCCTATGCATGTGTTTAAGGCAAACAGAATGAGAAAAGATTTACAAAAGACTTCTTTTAAAAATCTGAAAAATGTATTTTACATGTCTATCTTCCAAACTCACGGGTACATTAACAAAAACAAATGGAGTTAGTTGCTTTTTATATTTGCTTTTGTTTTGTTAATCATCCAGCAGGTTTTTTTTTTTTTAAAGTCCCAGGTAAGAGAGTTTGCAATAGGGCAGTAAGGTTTCAGGATTTTTCTACAGTGAATTCACTGCCCAAGATCTCAGCTGATTTTCATCATGATCCCTAGACTGCATGTCGCCCGTCTTAATTTTAAACAAATGAAAAGGGAAAAGAGCTGATGAGGTAAGAAAAAAGGGGAAAAAGAACATCTATGACACAAACAACACATATTTAATTGCAAAAGGCTAATATTTACATATATAATTGACATAAATCCAGTTACCTGTAAGAATCTTAGGTTTAACCACTGTGACGTGTACTCAGTCAACCCGTGAAAATAAACTCTAATATACAATCTTCCTATTTTCTTCCTTAACTTAGTGCTATACAAGAGATGGGGGAGTGGAGCTGCTTTCCTTCTGTGCATAAGTAGGTGTGCTTTGTTGGTCCAGTGCCTCTGGAAAGCCTGATGCTCCACCAGCTATTGTGAAGCACAATCTGGGAATCAACTATACAATTAATTGACTTTTTAATAGAATTTGTCTCCAAGTAGTTGACTTTTGCAACATTTTGCAATTGCCATTTCACGTTTTACTCATCATTTTTATTCTGCTGAAAATCAAATTCTGAACTTCCCTTGATTGGGACCCAGCAGCAGTAGATTTAGACCAACTCTTCCTTTGCACACTAGACTCCATTACGAAAGATTGGAGCTCCCTACAAATTGTGCAGGACCAATTTCCAGTGAGAATAAGAGCACGCGTGTACACAGCAAAGCCAACTCACACGCACCAGTTTCAGTCTGCGGCCTCAAGCGCCTCCACCCCAGACAACTGCTGCACTGCAGAACCCATCAAATATGTGGACAGATGGAAAAGTCATCAGGAAGTACAGCCAACTCTGTGTTCCCACCTTTCCGGGAGAGAAACTACATTTGGTGCAGGAGCAGTGCAAAATCACTAGGGTCAGTGCCTTTAAATCAACTGAATGTCTAACCTCTTCCAAGATATTAAACAAAGCCCATATAGTTAACTAAAGACTTTGCCCTATAGCAAAGTGCATGCGCTAGAGCTAAACCAAAGAACCAAGGCCGCCGTGTACTTTTTCCATAGCTCTATCTAATTTGTCTTATCTGGAAAACTATTATGCAAATGACTTACTTCTTAAGAATACAACAAATAGCTATTATAAAGCAACTTACAAGCAAAGTACAATTATACCTCAATAAAGTGAGGAAAAAGTGCAATTATAAGGCTTAAAAGCCATCTTCTAAGGGATTATTAGTTAGCCATACTTTTTCTAAGTTAACTCAGAATGTCTTACTTCTGGGTGATAAGAACCAGCAAAATCTACCTTTTACTTGATTTGTTTTCTAGGATCACTGATCACAGGATAGAAAGCTGTGAGAAGAGAAGTACTTTCCACTCCATCTCCCACCATCCTGAGTACACACGGGCCCCTCCCTGAGCCTGCCTGGTGGACCACTGTCCACACACTGCGGGAGGAAGGATACTAAAAAGTATCTGGAGAAGAGCTGTCTCCATTGCTGAGTTTTCTTTCATGTTGTATTTTAGGATCACTTGGGCTGCTCTTTTCCCACCGAGACTTGGAACCTATTTGGTTTTCCACAAATTAAGATCACTTAGCTCCTCTCAAATTCACTTTGAGGGTGAACTTAAGGTCATTTCTAACTTACATATTTAGCACAAAATTTGCTTCCCAATTGTCCACATGGGATGTGTGCAAGCTGTGTGCGCACCACATGCTGCCCTAGACTGAGATCTGGCTTTGGTGAGCACATCAGCTCTTCCACAAAGCCTGCAGATGCTTCCCTCCACCGACCCTCAGGGCCTGACCACTATTCAATCAGCTCTGCCTTTTACTCTATTATTTTTGTGAAATTTTCATACTTAAGTGTTTGCCAGTGGGGCACAATGCTTATGCCAGTTATTTTAGAAGTATGAACAACAGTAGAAACAAATATGCATGTCTAGAAGGGGAGAGAAGTGATGTTGGTGAATGTAGCTGTATTGGGAGAAAATTTGGCTGACTGGGGACTCTCTTTACAGGTATATGAGGAGTGAATCTATACACTAAAGCATATGCTGGGAATTTCCCAAGCCAGGCCACACTCCTTAGGAGTTACCTGAAGCATATTAACAGTGGCCTACATTTATAAAGGTCATGCGCTGCTGATGTCCTCTCCTGTGCTGGGCGGCTGTGCTGCTGGGAAGGTCCCACCCCAGCAGCACCTCTTGAAGAGTGAGGTCATCACCCCCAGAAGTGATGAGGGATCTTCTCCCAAGGCCTGCAGCAGGGAAGGCCACTCTAGCAGTTGGAGTTCAGATTTTTTACCCAATGATGAAGTGTGTTGATGCAGAAGTGATTCAAACCTCCAAACTCCTTCTAGATCAAGATAGGCTTAGTAATCCCCAAAGGGGCTCATTACCCCTTCTTCTCTAAGGGGTAAGAAGTATGTCATTTTACAAAGTAAGTTTTGAATTTTGTTTTCTACTATCCCAGTTCCTTTGGTATATACTGTGTAATGTACTTCATCACGTGTATTTTTTTTCTCCTATTCTGATATTGATGATAATCTCAATGTCTTGGGAAAAAACTAATAAATACAATGCTTCTGTTTTTGCCATCCTCATATAAAGGACAAACTGCTCTGCTTATATTATAGGGATGCTGCATTTGTATACACATATATACTGATCCCTCTTCCCTCAGCTTTCTCTCCTAACTGCTTCCTTAACTTAAACCTTTGCTAACACAGGGTGGGTGTGCTCATCCTTTCCCAAACACTGTTCCCATTCTCCCATCAGTGTCTATCCTTTCCTTTCAGCTGCCCCCATCTCTGTCCCCTCTTGGCTCTACTCTTTCTTCAGAGAGTTCCTCTTTCTTCAAAGTCCCTCTTCCCCTCGGGCCTTCCTGACCGGACCCCACAACTTCCTCTGACACACAGGTCCACACTACACATTGGACACGTACTACATGCTGTCTGGGACTACTAGCCCTTATGTATCTGGTTGAAATATATCGAACTGACAACATTCAACTATTTTTTACCTAGATGACAGCAACTGCATATGGTTCAACCTAATAATACGCATCTTCTTACCCCAAATACAAAATCTCTTTGCATTCTTGTGTCTACAATAGTCCTTTACACAGTGTAGGTGTTTGCTATTAAAAAGAAATAGACCTCGACCATTCTTAAGTTGGCAAAATAGCAGATAAGCTTCCATTTTAATCTGAAAATGCATTCTTAATCCATTAATACACTCACTACAGATGATTTGGGATGCTTATGATTCCCCGCTGCCAAAATTTTCTACTACAGCCTAAAATATAAATTTAAAACTTTATGGCACCAGAAGTTATGGCTAGAGGCATTGCTTTATAAATATTATAGGGCTTTAATAGATTCTACACTTCAAAAAGATTATTCACAGAATTTTCATCAGTAAATTCTGTATTCAGTAGAATATATTTCATATTTATAATTAGTTACACAACCCAGTTAGAAAAGAACATTAGAATATTGCACTTTATCTAATTACATTACATAGATTCTTCTGTCCCTCTCCCTTATGACGCCTTAATTCTATATATAATTACATTAATTATCATGATAAACTGAAACTGGATAAGGAATAATCTAGTGAAAAAGTATACATATTTTTAAAGCTCAGAGACATAGTGTCTCTGATATCAAGTGCAGGGCCCCTTTGCTTTCCAAAATAAAAATATTCAAAATAGTATGATGGTTATTGAGCTGAATTCAGTATTTTAAAGACAGAATACAATCAGAAGAGGGGAGAAACAGAATGAGCAGCCTATTTCTTTTAGTACATCCACATTGACAGGCTCCGAATTACACAGGGAAACAAATCAGCAGTTCTTCACCTTCTTGCTCTGGTGCTGTCGATGGATCAGTGAAGCCCAGATTTCTCTTTCGATGATTTCATTTTCTAGACAGAGCCACATTCTCCTCAGCTGATGAGTCATCAGATCTTCAGAACTTAACCCCAAATGGATTTATAGTGTTTTATACTAAGCCTTTCAGTCATGTAATACTAGAACATATAAAAAACTTCATGAAGCTAGGCAAACATCTACTTTAGGAAAATACAAAAGAATGAGCTTCATACTAATTGATTTGGATTTGCCAATTGTCATTTATGAATCACTAAAAACAAACTATGTAACTTTGGTTTGTATTTCTTTTTAATCTTGAGATTAACAGAGTTCTCTTGAAGTAGTCTAGATGAATATGGTCCATCTTAATGTGAAAAAAATGGGAAGAGGTCAAATTTCTTCCACTGATGGTAGGAAGCCCACTTTCAACCCTCAGGCTCTTTCAGTGTAGGGACAGCCTTGGAGGACGCTGACTTTCTCTTCAAAGATCTTCTTCCTTTATGGTCCCAAAAACACAGTCAACTTTCTCTACTTTGATCTTGCTTTTTCTTGGTAGAAAACTAGAATAGTCTTTCTGTTGTGAAGTAAACAGAGGGGTCAGAAATGCATTCAAGAGGAACTAATTTCCATAATGACAACAACAATAAAAAAGTCAAGGATGTTACTATTAAAAAGGCAACAGAAAGTTATATTTGTTTAAGCAACGATTATTTTAAATGGCCTTATCCTGTAGAATCTTCATTTTGGGGGAGGTGTACATCTGTTATGGGGAGAGCGCCCCCTGCTGGTGTGCCGAGGTAGACATGTCCAGAGCACTGTTCCAGGTCACACTTGAACTTGGCCACTCTTGTCCTTTTCCTCTCTCTGAAAGCCATGGGACTTTCAATTTTACCCAAAATCTTTAGTGCCCACTCCACACAAATACAAATTTTTAACAAGTATTATAGGTATTCTAAAATATTTTTAATGGTTATGATTGCTACAAACCCTCAGTGAGTGAATAAGTGGCTTTTGGTATTTATGAAATCTCAAAGACAGGCCACGGAGAGTGGGCTTTGGCTCTGGTGAAATAAAGGTGGGGCATCTCAATGGGCAGATCAGCTAAAAAAATTTTTTTACGAGGGATTTGTCTTGATAGAGAGGCCCTACGGCAAAGTGGTTAAAGGAAGAAATGAACTTTGTTAAACAACAAATAAAGACTGCTTGGGTTTAGATACTGGCTCTGTCGTTTACTAGCTGTGTGACCCTGGGCAAGTTAGTTAACCTTTCTGTGTTTTCAGTTCCCTTGGCTGTAAACCAAGGATAATAATAATACCTGGGCTGTTATGAGGATTAAATGAGTTATATATGGAAAGCAATTATAACAGTGCCTGGCTCAGGATAAGCTCTATATAAAGGCTTACTAAAATAAGTTGGAATTCAATCTAACTGGACACCAGGCCCATTTCTGACAAGCCGGTCCTGCAGAGCATGAGGGAGGTTTGCCTGGTTTTGCCTTGCTGCTCATCCGAGAGGACAGCTGAATTAGCATCACTGTAGATCGCAGCTGAACTGTGTCTTGTGTTGTCTGTTGTTCTAGGACAGGGCTCTCAAACTTGGACATGCATCAGACTCACCTGGAGGACTTCCTAAACACAGGTTGCTGGCCCCTACCTCTAGAGTTTCTGAGTTTCTGGTTTGTGGCCTGAGAATGTGAATTTCTATTAAGTTCCCAAGAGATGCTGATGCTGCTGGTCTAGAGACCACACTTTGAGAACCACAGTTCTAGGAAATAGTTCCAGTGCTGGCTGTACATTAGACTACCTGGGGAGTTCTAAAAATTCTGTTGCCAGGCCCCAGCCATCATTAGTTTTCAGTGCTCCCCAGGTGATTCCAACGTGCAGCCAAGGTTGAGAACCACAGCTCTATGCCATCATCATGTTGCTGAAATGGATCCGTCTGAATGGATTGATTACTACCTACATTTTACAGGAAAAGAAATTGAAGCTTGGTGCAGTGTTTGCCATTGGGGTGCTTGTTATAAGTACCGATTCAGGACCTCCAACTCAGATCTACTGGATCAATCTTTTGGGGGTGAGGCCCAGGAATCTGCATTTATTTTTTGCTGTGGTAGATGTGCCCTAAACTAACATCTGTTGAGAATCCTCCTCTTTTATTGCTTAAGGAAGATTAGCCCTGAGCTAACATCTGTGCCAATCTTCCTCTATTTTGTATGTGGGTCACTACCACAGCATGGCTGACGAGTGGTATAGGTCTGCACCTGGGATCTGAACCCATGAACTCGGGCAGCCGAAGCGGAGTGCCAAAATTAATCACTCGGCCAGGGGGCCAAGCCCCTAGGAATCTGCATTTTAATAAGCACCCCAGGAGTCCCTTATACACACTTAGTTTTTTGATCTGCCTGAAGACCCAGAGCCATTAAATGGTAGAGTTCTCATCTCCTGTCTCTGATCTAAGCAGCCAGAAATGCTGTTATTATGAAAGATGGAAAGTTTTGCATTTACTCTATTTTTAATTTTTTTTCTGAGCTTATCCACTCAGAAACGCCCTTACATGCTTACATATTTATAAATATTGTGTTTATATACCATGGGACATCAGAATTGGTCACCTCAAAATGTGTCTCTTTGCATTGCCTTATTTTTAAGAACAAAAGACTCTGAAAGAAACTTTGACCTTTCCCCAAATGCTTAAAAGAAATGTAAAATAAAGGCTTCTTCCCAGGACAGGACATCACCATAGATAACCTGGTATCCTAGATGTGAGGGTCCTTGCTAAGCCCATTCTTATCTACCAAACATTTGCTTTTCCATTTCCAGGTGAATTGCCTTCCTCCTCTTTGAAGTCCCAAACCACCACCCCAGCACCCTCCTCTGCCTTTAGCTGAAGATGGTATCCAAGGAAACAGCCTCCGCCATTTTAGCCAGTTACTCAGCTTTCCTGGGTTTCTCCCATGTATACATGTTATAAAGCTTTGTTTTTCTCCTCTTATTCGGTCTCATGTCAATTCAATTCATAGACCAGCCCAAAAGATCTAGAGGATAGAGGATTTGTCTTCCCCCCCATAATGCTAAGGACCTTTATATACACAGCAGACCCTGTGACAGAAGCTGGACGAATAACAAATTTCATTCAAATGCTACTTAGAGGACACCTTTGTTTCACTCACCTCCACTGGGATTTGAGCCTAGCAAGGAAGAGTTAGCAAAGGTAGTCAAGGGCACGGCTCTGGAGTCAGACTGCCTGCTTCCTTCCACCACTGATGACTGTGCAACCTGGCACATCACTTAACCTCTCTGTGCCCCAGTTTCCTCAACTGTTTCATATGTTTATGGTGAGGGTAAATGTGTTAATCCACATAAAAGTGCTTAGATCAGTGCCTGGCAATACTGAATGTCAATATGCTATTATGATTTTTACTGTTTTTGTTATCTGCACCTAAATGCTCAACCTAAATGCTCGAAAAAGTATTTCATCAACTTAAAAGTTGTCTTGTACAGAGTTCACTGCAGAAAATCCGTGACACTAAAATAGACAAACCAGAAAGAGGATTTTCCAAAATTGCACAGGGTGTAGAAGAAAATCACTGAAGAATTTTGTGTTCTTGGAAATTTTCTATGTAAAAATTCAGGGGAGCATTTCTCCCAGCCCTATTGGTGCTACAGTTGAAAAAAAAAAAAAAATACTACACTTCTCTGATGGTCTTCCAATTGGCCCAACCAACACGGAGGAGCTTCTGAGAAAGAGAATTCTGGCTTATTCTTGAAAGTAGAATGACTTTGGTTACTTAAAGGGGAAAAAAGGAAAGTTTATCAAAATTATAATGTATCAATTACATAATTTTACTCACAGACCTGGCTTTGTTGAATGTGGTACTTTTTACTTTTGGCTTGTTCCGGAACTTCAATCTGCTAAATGGATTAGTAAAATGTCAGTCAGCACAACCTGGAGAAGCAAGCACACAAATAATCTGTTTAACTAGCACATTTCCCTCCCACAATAATCCTCTTAATGGTCCCGAAGGCTGCCAGGCGGCAGGTACACCTGCTTGTCATCTGCACAGTCCCCCTTCATTTGCAAGAGTCTCAGTGTTACAGAAACTGAGTCCCCAAAAGTGAAGGGAAGCTTAATGTTTAACACTGGTGGTTGCCTATGGATTTTGTGATTTAACACAGCTTTGAAAAAGACTTCACACAGAATGAAATGAACTCCTAAATCCTTAAATAATCCACGGAGCTCCAATCCATCTGCTGAATCAAAGCCAAATGGCGCTTTCATTAATGAAAAGGCATCATTAATCAAGTGAAGAATCAAACGGAAGTTCAAGAGACTTGAATGTACCTCATGTACATAAGGTGAACTTTACAACAGTCAGGGTCCCGGCAGAAAACAGATGGCGCACTCCCGGGGTAACTGAGGAGGACTTTTTAAAGGAACTATTTAATGGAAGTGTAGGTAGGATTAAAGTGAATCCATGAATGGATGCTGGAGCCCCCAGGGGCTAGCAGTAGGGGCTGGGAGGGGTGGGGGTAATTCTTACCACCTCTAGGCCGCAAGGGACAAGGGTAGCAGCTGGTAATGGAATGAGAGAAGTGGTAGCTGCAGGGAGGAGAGGCCACCTACAGGAGGGTGGCCCTCCATACAGGGCTGTGCCAGCCACAGAGACCCAGCAGGGGCAGAGTTGGAGAAATAAATGCCCCAATCTCACTTTTCTCCCACCCTCCAATTTTGCTGAGTTTCCCCATCAGTGAGCCTGGTCAAAGGCTGGAGGTCAGAGGGCAAGGTCGCAGCACACAAAAGTCAGTCTCCAGGGCACAGGGCAGGGTACAGGAGAGTGGAGAGTGAATGTGGAGAGGCAAAGAGTGTGTCAGGCACACCCTGTAAAGGTGACCTAGGGAGCATTTGGGAGAAAGGTTCTTAGACTTCTCATAGGAAAATAACTACTATTAACAACCATGCACTATGTGCATTTCTCTTACCACTCAGTAACTGTAAATGTCTCTGCTAATTGCCTTTCTCCTCCAGCAAATAAACCCCTTGATGCTGGAGCCTCAGTTTCTAGCCATTGAATGGTAAATGTAGGCATTGGTAAATGAGAGAATGAAGGGGTGAATTAATTAAGTTGTTTACTATGGCTTATTATTCATGAGAATATAGAGTGGGACATTTCAAATAAGAGGGATAAATCATATGACACTGCAACAGAGCATTATCTTTGAACTACGTTTAACATAATTTTGTTGTAAAATATATTGCTTTAAAGTATGCATAGGACTTCCCTTAGGTTCTTAGGTTAGTATTCTTAATAGAAAAGTTCATATATTTGAGATCTATCTAAATAATTTTAAAAAGTCAGTTAAGTCGCGGTAAATGAAAAATTAATGCGCCGATGTCTTACGTATTTTGCTATTATTATTTTAAATAATTGTTTACAGAGAATTATATTTACATATAGTTATTATTATATTGTAATATTATAATACATTATAGTTTATAAGTATTGTGCAATGAAATACAGACATTGGAGGAAAAGTCTTGGAATTTTTCTCTCTCCTAGTCTCCTTTCCCTCCCCCTCCCTATGTCAAAATAAATAAAATAGAACCCACTATAAATGTTAAGCAATTTCTGATACAATCTGTTTGGCTTATTTCAATAAGGCTTTAAATATTTTATATACCAGAGGGAATAAAGTTGGGGGAAAAGCTAATCCTTTTTCATAAGGCAGTATTCCTGCACTCTCTCTTTCATCAGTCGAGTAGTTTCTGTTAATAATCTAACCATTTCTTCCTGCACAGTAATTTCCCCCTGGCTCTCTCAAAGTCTGTCCTCCCGCTATGCTCAGGCCATTCTGGTGACGGCTGTAATATGTCTGTACTTCTGTTTTCTGAACTGAACCAGCAACTCAAAGGCTGACGTTCCTGGGACCATACATAGCACTGCCGCGGTGTGTCCTCTCCTCACCACGTAACAGGAACACACTTCAAAAGCTCCCATCTCTGAGCCCAGTGGCCTTTTACATAGTCTAATCTTACCCAAAGTGAAAGAGGAGTGGAGAGAAAAATACAGATGGTGATGGTGGTTGGGGATGGGGGTGAGAGGCATGAGTCAGGCCACAATCAGGAAGCCTTCTTGTTCTTTGCCATTTTTCAGAAAACCAATTTACAGATTCAGACCCAATTTTAAGTAAACCTAAGGAAACAATATACAAACTAATAAAACAATCATACTAGGTATGGAGTTGGGGCCAGCCCTGTGGCCGAGTGGTTAAGTTCACGCACTCCATTTAGGCAGCCCAGGGTTCACCGGTTCAGATCCTGGGTATGGATACGGCAGCACTCATCAGGCCATGCCGAGGCAGTGTCCCACATGCCACAACTAGAAGGACCCACAAATGAAATATGCAACTATGTACTGGGGGGATTTGGGGAGAAAAAGCAGAAAAAAACAAACAACAGAAAACTAGGTATGGAGTATTAAAAATACAAAGTGTTTTTCAATTCAGAAAATTATTCACCAGCATATTCCTGATACTTCTCATGCATTCAGATTACGGTTCAATATACAAAATAATAACAAAATGATACACTTTCAGAAATTCCTTAGGGACACATTTACTACATAAAATACATCTGCTTTCTTTTTTTTGATATCTTTTAGATTTCTTTACATGGCACAGATTGCTGGTAGCCTACTCCATTATCCATTCTGCCCTTCTTAGTAATAATATCCAAATTTATTTGAAGAGATAACATACCCTGCAAAAAGAATATATTTACCAGACTCCCTTGCAGCTAGATGTGGACCTGTTGTGTGATTAACTTTTGGCCAATGAGCTGTAAGCAGAAATTCCATGTGGGACTTCTGAGACCCCTCCTTAAAGAAAAAAGGCGTGATCCCTTCTTCATACTTTGTTCATACTTGCTGCCTAGAATGTGGATGTAATGACTGGAGCTCCAGCAGCCATCTTGGGCATGAGGTAAAAGCCACACGATGAAGATGGCAGAGGTGAAAGATCTCTGGTGACATCATGGAGCCATCATCCCAGCCCTAGACTGCTTACCTCTGGGCTTCTTTTAGATGAGAAAGAAACAAACTTCTATTTTGTCTAAGACACTTATTTTTGTCTTGTTTTGTTTTTGTTATATGCAGCCAAATCTACTCCTAACTAATACACTTTACTAGTTAAAAGTAGCAATTACTAACAAAACTAATTTAGGCTTTTGTGTAGGAGTATAGCTCTAAGTAGCATGTTACACTTTTTTTCCTCTTCTGGTTTGCAGTTAATACTGCCTTTAAAAATTTAACATGATTTTTCTGTTGTGTGTTTACGTTTTCCTTTAGTACACTTGTTTGACTTCAAATTTTAATGATCTCTTCATTAACGGTTTAACTTCTACCTTTTTTGTTCTATTAAAGGTATGCTTTTTGGTGAGGAAGACTGGTCCTGAGCCAACATCTGTTGCCAATCTTCCTCTTTTTCCTTCTTCTCCGCAGAGCCCCAGTACATAGTTGTATATCCTAGATGTAACTCATTCTAGTTCTTCTGTGTGGGATGCTGCCACAGCATGGCTTGATGAGTGGTACTAGGTCCGCACCCAGGATCCAAACTGGCGAACTCCAGACCACCATTGCAGGATACATGAACTTAACCACTCTGCCAGGGGGCCGGCTCCCTAACTCCTACCTTTGAAAGGATTGCCTAAAGCTAACCAAGCTTATTAAGTGAGAGATAAATGTTTTCTTTCACTCCTTCCTTATAACTAGCATAAACCATACTATTTAATCTGCTTCTAGGGGCCATCTGCTTTATTTATGGGGCTCATTTGGTTACAGTTTCCTCACTTTCTCTCCCCCTCCCCAGATTCTTCATGATTATAAAATCTTGAAATCTATTCTGCCTAGCAAAATAGAGACCTCTGTATCTTGGCCCATATAAGCCTATAAGCGACATCAGCTCAGCCTTTATGTGTTTACCTAGAAAATGAGTGAAGGTCACAGTCATACATTTACAGGGCACTTTAAGCTCCACAAGATGACTTCTTCTAGTCAACTTTACTTTGTGAGGAGGCCCAGATCTCAGCTGAAGTTCAAACAGCTGGTCTGTCTGTTTTTTACCTTCTAGGGTACCCAGAGGTTTGTAGATGAAATTCCTGACTGAAATGTGACCGTCCCTACAACATCCTCTTGAAAACGGAGTTTTCAAGGGTCTTAACTTGTCTTTTCAAGAACCAAAATAAGTAAAGAAATAAAATAAAGAGTTTGTGGAAATAAAACTTGTAATGTGTTTGGATAAAGCAATACAAGTACTGGCTAACATGCTGATTTTGGTACCAGCCACAGGGATAAACTATAGATTTCAATTTGTCTGCAAATATAAGAAATGTAGTTAGTGTGGTTGTTTTTCTTGAAAACTTTAAATAAATCAGCACCTTCGCCTAACACTGAGCAAACCCTTTAGCTATTCATTGTCCAAGCATTTCCTGCATCAAGTAGCTTACATTTTATTCAACACATTTGAGGGCTCTTCTCCCTTTTCATGAGGCTACTTCAGTTAATTACTTTTCTCTTTCTTCTTCTTCTTCTTCTTCTTCTACATATAATAATTGGAGCCTAAGGGGCTCCATGCTGCCTAAGAGGTTAGATTTTATTACTCTTTTAAAAAGAGCATCCTTGATTCTTTTATTGCTTTGATTTGGCTACTCTCTAGTACATTTTGAATTGTTGGAACACCAAAGAATTTTCTTTTCCCTGGGAAAATATTTTCAGTTCTAGAAGAAAGAGAAATGCAACTATTTTCTTGGTAAAAAGCTGCAAAATCAAGTAAAAATCAATGTTAGAGATGTCATCTATCCTCTTACAAAGGACTAAATTTAAATGAAAACATTAGAGAAAGTTTCCAAATGTTTTCTCTTGTATTTTTTAAAGATCAGTGTAATATTCTGCATTATGTTTATAAATGTCAACCAGGCATTAGTATTTGTAATCATTTAAAAAAATCAAACTGTACTGTCTCATTTGGGACATGCTGATATCATGATGATGGCAAGTAGAAAAGTTTAAAATCTCAGTAACGGGGGCAAGCCTGGTGGTGCAGTGGTTAAGTGTGCATGTTCTGCTTTGGTGGCCTGGGATTTGCCGGTTTGGATCCTGGGTGCGGACATGGCACCTCTTGGCAAGCCATGCTGTGGTAGGCGTCCCACATATAAAGTAGAGGAAGATGGGCATGGATGTTAGCTCAGGGCCAGTCTTCTTCAGCAAAAAGAGCAGGATTGGCAGCAGTTAGCTCAGGGATAATCTTCCTCAAAAAAAAAAAAGAAAAGAAAAAATCTCAGTAACTCTTTTATATAGCCTGCCATCAATTCTTTCAATGAGTTACTGGCCTTTACTGAAGATGCAGACTAGAAAAACAAAGTTTAATTTCACATTGAGAAAAATGATAGCCTTGAGACTTTCATTCTTTTTTGGTAAGGAAGACTGGCCCTCAGCTAACACCTGTTGCCAATCTTCCTCTCTTCGTTTGAGGAAGAGTGGCCCTGAGTTAACATCTGTACCCATCTTCCTCTATTTTGTATGTGGGACGCCTGCCACAGCATGGCTTGACGAGCAGTGAAGGTCAACGCCTGGGGTCCAAACTCATGAACCCAGGCTGCCAAAGTAAAGTGTGCAGAACCTAACACTATGCTACCAGGCTGCCCGAGAGCTTCTTTTAATCAATGGCTTCTCCCAATAGCTAAAGGCATTTTAATTTGGCACAGTCGAAGTATCAAGAGGCTGCAAGTTCTTTCTGGAGGCAAAACTGTAAAGCTTATTTAAGATCATTGTTGCTGTGTTAAAGACCTCTCAAGATCCTGACTTTATGACAAATCCAGAAGCTTTTATGGTAAATCCAGAATCCTCCATTGGGGGTAATGCAGAAAAACAAGGATACAGAGTAGAGGGTTAGAGAGTGCTCAGCAATCCAAGGACAACTTCCCAGTGGAAAAACGGCTTGAATTCTAGACTGAGCTCAAGGGCAGAGGAGCTCACTCCTGGGGTAGGCAGGGAGGCAGGATTCCTCACCTGAGGCCCAGACTTGCAGGCCCAGGGAATTCATCAGTGTAGTTTAGTGTCAGCTGCTGGTAGGAATTTTGGGAATTTAAAGTGAAAAACATACATAGATTGCAGCACTTACCATTTCTGGATTCTCTGCAACTAGCTTTACCATCTTTTCTGAGATCATCTTTTTCAAGCAGCTGCTCAGCAAGAAAGCCTAAGAAATCCAGAAATAAAGAACGCTCTCAGCTGAAGAGATCTTCATTATCTTCCTTCCCCTCCTTACACCACAAAGCAGATTTTGAGCTCTGCTCTCTCTCCAACAGTACACTGTCAAGTATTTAGATTTCTTCTTTAATTTCCATAAATTTGCATAAGATGTAATTAGCATGTAACCATAAATTTTCTCAATTACAGGAATATATTTATGGTAAATTTTTAAAAGAAAGATGAAAAATGGCCAGGATTTCATTACTAATCTGTTTCCCTCTTAAAACTACCCCCTTGGGGCTGGCTCAGTGGCGTTGTGGTTAAGCTGGTGGGCTCTGCTTCGGCGACCTGGGGTTTGCTGGTTGGGATCCCAGCACGAATCTAGCACCACTTATCAAGACATGCTGTGGCAGGCATCCCACATATGAAATACAGGAAGATGGGCACAGATGTTAGCCCAGGGCCAGTCTTCCTCAGCAAAAAGAGGAGGATTGGCAGTGGATGTTAGCTCAGGGATAATCTTCCTGAAAAAAACCCCAAAACAACAACAAAAAGTCCTCACATTCCATTTTTTTCTATCACTATATAAGCAGCTCATATTTTAAGAGCACAAAATAATAAAAACTGCTTATTGTAACCAAATAAACTGATGATGGTCAATCATATTTAATTGTAAGCATAATTATTGAGAGACCTATCATTAGGCATAAATAGTAATCTGTCTGTTTGAAAGAATATATTAGCACCTTATGACTTCTATGGAACTAAAAAAATTAGTTGTTTTTCTTCACTTTCTTATTTTTCTGGTATCTTTAATCATTCAAGACTGACAGTTGCCCCCAACATCACCTGTGGCTTATTGTTGGCTCATCTTTGTTAGTGCCAAGACACACATAAATGTGTGCTACACAAAAATGGCTTTCTTGTTCCAGGATCTTCATCCCAATTTGCCAAATTTGAGATTCTCTATGATTTCCCATAGGGAAATCTATGGGATTTGCTCCTTTCCCATGAATCCTTTTTCTCTCTTGTCCTGTTCTCAATTCTTGGCTTGCTCTTTCTTCTTCCAGCCCCACTAAGATTGGAGACAACTGAAGCCGAAAACTTGAGGCTATAGGACCTTGGTCTAAGTTTGTGCTCAAGGATGGTCACTGCACTGGGGTGGATGATGGAGAGGAGGAGCGGAGAGAGAGAGAGAACCAGACTGGGGTGGCAGCCAAAGTAGAAAACCCTTGGAGAATAGGACAGAGACAGTAGAATTAGACGGAGAGTGGGCTACATCTCAAAGTCCTGCAGGACTGTGAAGCATGATAGGAATTCATTTTATTTAAGGGAAGAGAGAAGAGAGGTGCTGCCCCTAATAAGGAAAAGAGTAATAGATGTGTGGTTTATACATGAAGACGAACTTTGCCTCCCTGGTTTTGCTAAGAACTAACCCTGTTTATCTGTGCATATGGGTAAACTACACAAACCAGGGTCTGAAATAGACAACAAACCCTGAGCTGATGCAACTCGGAAGGAGGTTTAATGGTATCTCACAAGGTGCAGACTGACTCCATATGCCTATACAACGTACATAGATATGTAGGTTAAGATTCTGCTACAAACCAGGCAAGGTTTATTAACTATAAAGGGACTAAGCTTCTGTTTAAAGAGCCTAGAAAAGATTTAGACCCAAACCCTCATTTGTATTTGCAAGGCACACAAGCCACATTTCTGCCTTTTACAGAAGTACACTTGGGTGCATGTCAATAAACCCACACTCCAAAGGAAATAAGACTTTACTAGGAATCCTTTAAGAGAACATTTATTGCACCTCTCTATAGTGGCTTAAACTCATTTGCTACAGACTAGATTAAAAGACCATAATAAAATTTAACTACTGCACTTAGCATTGAGGGCTAGGGGGTTCAATGCCAAAATCTCTCTGTGTCTCTCCAAGTGACTGCAAATCTTGCTTCAGCAAACCAGCTGACCACTTCCCTAAGGATGTTTCCTATTTAAGCTGAAGCTGAGGAGCCCTTTCTTTAACCTAGGATTTTGGTTTCGTACTTCGTCTTTTTCAGGGGACTCTGATATCTATTATCTCATGATCATAACTGTCCTAGAAGTAGAGATTTGAAAGGGAGCTTTGGTCCCTGAAACCAGAATATCCATGGAACTTAATATGATCACCAGGGACTCAAGTTGAATGTAACATTGATGCAAATATTACTGTTATTTTTATTTCATTTTAGAACATTTGTAGTTTTGATTCCAATTTGAAATAGCTTAAGTTAGTTCAGTAAAAAGAATTTTTCAATTGAATTTGGTTTTAGAAAATTAGATTTTTTTAGGATTTTTATTCCAATTTCAGTTGTAAGCCTGTGGCAGCTGTGGATAGTTTGCTACCCAACATCCTTTCCTCCCTCCTAACAGAACCCTGATTTTGTTTGGGATGACAAAGTGCCCAGCTCCAGGCAAAGACTCATGCTCACTCTAAGCTGATCATGAATCCTGATCCTCTTTGCTAAATACTTGATTCCCAGACTCCCTTGCAGATAGGAGTGGTCATGTGACCCAGTTCTGGCCAATGAGACATAATGGAAAGTCTACTGGGAAGCTTCTAGGATAAAGCTTTTCCTTTCCAGATAAAAGAAATAGCTTTTATCTGCTTGGAAAAGATCAAGACAATGATTGGGATGCCAATCATCTCCAATATTCTTACTAAGTGAGATGATAAAAACCTGTATTGCCAAAGGGGTTGGCAAACAAATCTAGCACCTAACCTGTTTTTATAAATAAAGTTTTATTGGAGCACAGCTGTACCCACCTGTTTACGTATTGTCTGTGGCTGCTTTTGTGCTACAATGGAGGTGAGCAGTTGTGACAGAGACCGTGTCGACCTCAAAACCTAAAATGTTTTCTATCTGGCCCTTTGAGAAAAAGTTAACCGACCCCTGATCTAGCCCCTGGTCCAAGCCACTGTTAGTTGAGTCTTCTGTTATGTGGTAACTAAATTCATTTCTAACTGATACGAAGGCCATAGTGACTAGTAAAATGAAATGAAACAGAAAACAAAAAAAATAAGAGCTATTATAGGCCAAAAGGAGAATGCATAGCATACTCAAGTGCCCTGCTCTGCCTGGGTCAGCGGAATGCACTTTGTCCACCCCAGCAGCAAGACAGATTTCAGCACAGAAGGTTTTCATGCTCTTCCCTGAGAACTCACCTGTTTGGTGTAAATAACAAACCACTGCGAGCGACTATCCTTGCTATACTGAACTCTGAGCTCTAAGTTCTGGTTGAGAGTTCGCTGGGGCCCATCCATATCCAGCAGAGTCCCCTATAGAGGAAAAGATATTATTCGATACTCAACAGAAATTCAAGTGGCTATTATGTGCTGGGCAAAATATCAAAACAAGTCAGACTGTCCCTATTCCCAAGAAGCTATCAGTCTATGAGGAGTCATAAAAGTAATCACCAGAGTTTGCTATATTAAGTGTTGTAAGGGAAGCAAACACAGGTCTATGGAAGTAAACAGGATGGGCACCTAACCCAGACGAGGAAGGTAAAGGGAGGCTTCCTGGAGCGGGTGCCTGAGCAGAAGAAGAAACTAGCCAAGTTTGTTGTGGTGGTCTTGTGGGTTTTTTTTGGGGGGTTGACTAGGGGGAGGAGGTGACAAGTGGTTCCTGGTAAAAGAAATAACAAGCGCAAAGGCACTGAGGCATGAGGGAACCCGACATGTTGGAGATGTGGCAAGGGATGGAGTGTAGCACAGGCTGCAAGGCACGCGGAGTGGTGAGAGGAGAGGCTTAGAGAAGCAGGGTGGGGCCAGGTCCTGAAAGCCTGGTAGGAACACCTGTGGTTTTGCTATACAGCACCTATCCCTTGTTCTCCTAGTAATGGAGTCCAAATTCCCTTGGGAAAACCCTCCCTCTTCCACTGTGGCTACCTAGGCAAGACTATCAGGGAACTCTGCCCTGGGGGAGGATGCAAACCCAAGCTCAGGCCAAGGGGACAAACACTCTCTGTCTCTCTCATGTGATTCCAGAGCAGGGAGACTGAAGGAACAAATCCTGAAAAAGAATTCCTGTTTCCTAGAAACCTTGAGCTCCTCTGGTTCCTGAACTTCCTAAGCCTCTGCTTCAGCTTTTCCTTTAAATAAGTGGGTTATTCCATATCCCTCCAAAAAAATCCCTTTTTTCACTAGAGCCAGAAGTGTTGGTTTCTATTGCTTGCCACCAAAGAGCCCTAACTGTTACAGGTTCTATAAGCTAAGTTAAGGAGTCTAGACTTTATCTTGAGGGAAATAGGCATTCATTAAAAGATTTTAAAAGCTGGATAATAACACAATTAGATTTATATTTTAGAAATACTGGTCTCACAGCATCCATGTAAAAAACAAAAAGGGAAACAGTTGCTTTCAGACATGAAACAGATGATTGTCAGCCCAGAGAGAAGGAAAACAAATGAGGTGAGTCCTACAATTACCCAGCTTACTGCCTGGAGGAGTTTCCAGGATGCAGCATAGAGGGGGGATCCCAAACGGAGCCCAGAGGACTTGCTGAGTTGAGGAGAAAGAGATAAAAGTCTGAAGAAGTTGAGGTTAGAATTTGTGGAGCAGAAGACTAAAGGTGAGGGCTTTATACAGAGAAAGCTTCAGACAGCTCCTTTCAAATCTTTGGCTGAATAACGATCTGTGCATGTGAGGCTGGGGAAAGAACCACTAAAAAGCAGTAGGTTGAACACTTCCAGGAGCTCACAAACCAGGCCAGAAAAGGCCTGTGTTTCTATCAACCAGAGTAGAGAGACCATTATAAACAAGACATTGGGAGAGTCCTAAGAATGGCATCTAATGAGTAAAGGACTAAATTAACACTAAAGACCTGCCTTAAGAAAGCTTGAAAGCAAGCCTAAAGAATTAAAACCAATCCCAAGTAACTTAATTGCATGCCAGAACAAAGTCTACTACTCTTTAAAAGAATAGTATTCAACAATGTAAAATTCACAATGTTCAGCATATCATAAAAAGTTACCTGGTATGCAAAGGAGGAGAAAATCATGCTGTGCAAACAGGAGAAAAATAATCAATAGAAACAGACCCAGAAATGACAGAGATGATGGACCAAAATGGAACTTCTAGAGATGAATAATGCAATACTAGAAATAAAAATACACTGGATGGAAGACACAACATATTAGACACAACAGAAGAAAAGACTGATGAACTTGAAACCATAGCAACAGAAACTACCCAAAATGAAGTACAGAGAGAAAAAATACTGAAATAAATAAAACCACAATGAAATACCACTTCACATCCACTAGGATGGCTGTAACTTTTTTTAACAATCAGATAATAACAAGTACTGGCAAGGATGTGGAGAAATCAGAAACCTCACACACTGCTGATGGAGATGCAAAAAGGAGCAGACACTTTGGAAAATAGCCCAGAAGTTCCTCACAAAGTTGAATAGAGTTACCACTATAGTAGAGTTACCAGCAATTCCACTCCCAGATATTTACCCAAGAGAAATGAAAACCTATGTCCACACAAAAACTTGTATACGAATGTTCACGGCAGTATAATTCCTAACAGCTAAAAGGTAGAAACAACCCAAATGTCCATCACTGAATAAATGGATAAACAAATTTTGATATATCCACACAATGGAATATTACTTGACTATGAAAAGGAATAAATTACTGATACATGCTACAACAAGGATGAACCTTGGAAATACTATGCTAAGTAAAAGAAGCCAGTCACAAAGACCACACAAGATTCCATTAATATGAAATGTTCAGAATAGGCAAATCTATAGAGACAGAAAGCAAATTAGTGGTTTCTTAGAGCTAGTGGGAATGGGAGAATAGGGAGGTGACAGCTAAAGGGCATGGGGCTTCTTTTTGGGTGATGAAAGTATTCTAAAATTGATCATGGTGATGGTTGCATAACTCTGTGAATATAGTAAATGTCATTAAATTGGGCACTTTATATGGGTGAATTGTATGGTATGTGAATTATATCTCCATAAAGCTGTTACAAAGGAAGAAAATGATTGTGTCGTATTGGCGGAGGGACAGATACATAGATCAGTGGAACAGAAGAGAGAATACAGAAATAGATCCATACAAATATGCCCAACTGATATGCCACAAACGTGCAAAAGCAATTCAATTGAGGAAAAAGTGCCTTTTCAACAAATGGTGCTGGAGTAATTGGACTCCACAGCCAAAAAATGGAACCTTGTTCTAAGTTTCACATCATATATGAAAATTAACTCAAAATGCATCAGAGACTTAAATGTATAACATATAACTAGAGACTCTTAGGAAAAAACCCTTAGAAAATTTCTTCAGGATAAAGGTTTGGTAAAGAACGCTTAGACTTAACATTATCGCACATCTATAAAAGGAAAATGGATGAATTAAGACTTCATCAAAATTAAAAACTTTTGCTCTGCAAAAGACCCTGTTAAGAGGATGAAAAACCACAGAGCGAGAGAAAATATTTGCAAACCACATATCCAACAAAGGACTAGTATCTAGAATATATTAAGTATTCTCAAAACTCAACAATAAGAAAGTGATCCATTAGAAAATGGGCAAAAGATATGAAAAGACATTTCACCAAAGAAGATATACAGATGGGAAATAAGCACATGAAAAGATAGTCAACATCATTAGCCACGAGGGAAATGCAAATTAAAATCACCATGAAATACCATTATAGACTTATCAGAATGACTAAAATAAAAAATAGCGACCACGCCAAATGCTGACGAGGATGCAGAGAAACTGGGTCACTCAAGTGTCACTGGTGAGAATGTAAACTGGTACAGCCACTCTTGAAAACAGTTTGGCAGTTTCTTAATAAACATGTGCTTCCATATGACCCAGCAACGACACTCGTGGGCATTTATCCCAGAGAAATAAGGATTTGTATTAAAAAATCTACATATGAATATTTATAGGAGCTTTATTCATAATAGCTGAAAAACTGGAAACAACCGGAAATCTTTCACTGAGTGAATGGTTACACATATTTTGGCTATTCCATACCGTGGAATACTGCTTAGCAATAAAAAGAAACAAACTACTGATACACACAACAATCTGGATGAATTTCCAAAGAATTATGCTCAGCAAAGAAAAGCCAATTCCAAATGGTTACATACAGTATGATTCTATTTATGTAACTAATTAATTAAGGTAATTAATTCTTTGCTTTTATTTACATTTTTATCTCCTAAATATGGTTGATTCTTATTATTCACAGTAGTCATGGTCTATAAAATCACCATAAACACTGCATTACTGAATACGGAATCATTTCCCCAAGGGAAATACAGGGTTAAGTTCCTTTAAAACTCTAGTCACAACATTTTCATCAACTGATCAATACACAATCTTGTTTTACGTGTGTTTCTGGTTTTCTTAAAAGTTTTATTGAGGCATAATTGATATACAAAAAACTGCACATATTTGATGTATACAATTTGAAGAGTTTGGATACATCCATGAAACCATCACCACAATAGAGGTAATAAATAGACCCATCACCTCCAAAAGTTTTATATAACATTCCTGAAATGACACAATTGCAGAAACGGCAAACAGATTAGCGGTTGCAAGGAGTTAAGGATGGGTGGGGCAGGAGAAAGTGGGTTTAGCTATAAAAAGCAAGCACAAGGGGTCCTTGTGGTGATGGAAATGTGACTCTTGCTGGTGGTGATATTATATTACAGTTTTTGCAAGATGTAACAATTAGAGAAAGTGGGAAAAGAGTACACAGGATTTCTGTACCATTTTTTACAACTGCAAGTGGATCTGCAATTATATCAAAATAAAAAGTTAGAAAATAATTAACTATTTAAAGTAAAAATACTTATAATGTAACATGAGGCTTATATATATGTAGAAACAAAGTATGGCAACAAATATCACAAAAGACAGAAAGGGCAAATAGAAAAACACTGTTGTAAGGTTTTGACACTTTTTGTGAAGTGGTATAATTTTCTAAAGTAGACTGCAATAAATTAAAGATGTGTATTAAAAACTCTAAAGTAACCATGAATAAATAAAATAGGTATAGCTAAAAACCAAAAAACAATGGTGCAAATGAATGGAATCATAAAATAGTTAATCAAAAGAAGGCAGGAAAAGAGGGGAAAAACTGAGAAAACTCAAAGAAACAGACAAATCCAGTTATATTTGACTGTCATAATGTTCCTCTTCTCTCAATAACTGATAGAACAAAAGAGAGAAAATATATAAGGATATAGGAGATTTGAACACTATCAACTGCTTGACGTAATTGACATTTACAGAACACTCCACTAATAGTGGCAGAATACACATTCTTTACAAGTACACATGGAACATTTACCAAGAGAGACCAAATTTGGGGCCATAAAACAAATTCCCATAAGTTTAAAAGGACTGAAATCATATGATGTATTTTATCCGACCCCAAGGGGCAAAGAGTGGAGCAGGGAGAAGGGTTAGGAGGCTACTGGATTTCATCCAGGCAGGCAATGTTGAGACAAGCTGTGAGGGTGAAGACAAAGGGAGAGTTCTGAGAGACAGCAGGGTTCTGGAATGGACGGGTCTTCCTCAGCAATTAAACACGCAGGGAAAGAGAGAAAAGTCAGAGATAATTTCAAGATTACAGGTTGTCAATCGGGGTGGGGGGGGGGGGGGGAAGTCCCATTTACCAGGATAGGGATCCCAGGAGGAAGAACCCTAGGATGGGCACGAGAGAGAAAAGATGAGTCTGATTGGGGGAAAGGTTGAGTTTAAGATGTCTGTGAGTAACCTGGGAAGATGTCCAGAAGGCAGTAAGAGATACTGGACCTTTTGAAAAGGATCTAGGTAATTGATTTCAGAGAATATGTAGAGGAAATACGCTAGAAATGGAACCCCAGGAAACACCAGCATTTCAGGAGTGGTCAGAGGGAGAAGCAGCCCACAAAAATAGGGGAGGAAGCAGAGGGAGTTCTGAGAAGGAAGAAATGGTTGACAGCATCAAATGCCGGAGAAGTCTCTTACTAAGCTGGGTAAAACATCCCCATGGATTCCATGGATTTAACAACGGGGTGTCACAGTTGCTCTCATAGTGTTTGTCCTCTACTAATTAACCTCAGTTTCCCGTGTAAAGGGGATAATCCCAACTTAGCTCACTGAGTTATTCTGAGAATTAAATAATACATATGGCAGTGCCTTGTACAGCACTTGGTGCAAAGTAAGCACTCAATAAATCTGGTCATAAGGGTTTCTCTTAGGAGGAGACAGCAGTTTAGGTATGATGCCAGGGATCCTTAAGTACAGCTCTGCTGTCAGCATCCAGTTTCCAAGGGTGGACATCTTGTCAGTACAGAGTACACATTAAGTGCTCAATAAATGGTAGCTATTTCTATATGCTGTTTCACTATGGCCACCCTTCAAGCCCTAGAGAAGCCTGTTGTTGGAACATGGGAACATTGGTGTCATTACTGCTATGAATGGAGAACCTGTATCAGATAACAAATAGGTTTTACCACTAGATGATACTTACTGTGGATCACATGCTAGTCCTCTCAAGGTACTGATTCAAATGGCAGATTTGTCTCTCTACTGCCAGCTTTGTCACCCAAGAACAACGGGATTTTTAAATCATGGATGGAGACTTTAAATCATGGGTAAGGCAGTGCCAAGATACTCACAAGGAAAGTGATCTGCCAGGACTTCACTCTGTTCATCTGGAAAATGACATCCTGGGTCTGGTTATCAGGCAGGGTTATGCAGCAGCTGATCTCATTATTGCCAACGGAAACAATGGCCCCACAGCCCGGTTCTAGGTAGTCACAGGTACAAGGATCCAGCTGCACATATCCATAGTGCTGTACGTCCCGGGACAGCTCCAAAAACTGCTCCAAAGGAGGAGGCAAAGACCACTTACAGCAGATGACAATCTCATGGCAGAAGTCACTGCCATTCTAGAACACAGGGAATTGAGTTACAGTGAAAGTGGTCACTATGAATGAAGACAACGGCCCTTGTGTTCTCTGACAATAAGGCCTGGGGACGTTCACGGTGTGTCCTGCCAGGGCAGGGACCATTTCCGCCCCATTCACCATTGTGTCCTTGCTCCTGCTACAGGGCTTGGTACATAATGGGAATGAAAATATTTGATGCGTGAATGATGAATGAAGAAAAGAGCAGAGTGAATCAAATGAATGAGTAGATCTGATTCTATCACAACAGATAACAGCAAAATAAAATGTATACACTTAGAATGCTGTCTCTTAAAAAATTAAGCTGAGATCTCCATAAGAGGAAAGTAGTTCATTTTTATAGACTGCTTTATATGATGGTGGTATTAATTGTCAGAGAAAGAGATTTTGGAAATGGCAGTGAAATGAGAGTAAGAGTGAGTCTGCTTTTTAAGCAGAGCCCCAAGACAGCCTCAAAGTGCCAAGGCACACTTTTATGTGATGTTTAAGGTTTAGCTTTTCCCTCTGCTTCTGACGTGACTTAAGAACAGAGGACAGGGGCCGGCCCCGTGGCCAAGTGGTTAAGTTTGCGTGCTCCACTACGGTGTCCCAGGGTTTCGCTGGTTCAGATCCTGGGCGCAGACATGGCACCACTCATCAGGCCATGGTGAGGCGGCGTCCCAGGTGACCACAACTAGAAGGATCCACAACTAAAATATACAACTATATACGGGGGGGGGTGGGGGGTGGGCATTTGGGGAGAAAAAGCAGAAAGAAAAAAAAAAAGAAGATTGGCCACAGTTGTTAGCTCAGGTACCAATCTTTAAAAAAGAATAGAGGACAGTTGTTTCACCGTGGTCCTGCCTGATGGTGTGTGAGATGTGTGCGCAGGAAAGGGAGTTCTCACTTTAACACATGGTTAAATCTGAAAGAAGACCACCCAGTGACAACCAGGCTCTTTCTTTCCTGCAGCAAGGTGACTCAGACCTTCCTTTCAGGCACCACATGAAGCGCTCTCTGATAAAGTAAAAAGTGCTGAGACATACGGGGTGAGCGACAGCGGATTGTTGGTACATGGTGGCAGAGGTGTTCCAGGTTACTGTCCCTCCCAGCCACATGTTGTACCAGTTCATTGTACTGCGGCCCATACGTTCAACTTAGGAGATGCTTTAATGCCTTCTGTCGGGTCCGTGGGAAACATCAGAAATGACAGGCTGTGAGCAGATGCTACCTGTGTGGGGGTGGGGGCAGGGGCTGAGTAATCTTACCACAGAGTATACAGAGTAGTTTCATGATCTTGCTACAAAAGTTTCTTATTATAATAAATAAGTATATGGTATAAATCTTTAATTGTTTATTTTATTATTTAGTAAAACTTTAAGAAACGTGTAATAAGTTTGGGCTGCAATGCTCTAAAAGAGATGAAAATATTTGTTTAATTAAAAGTTAAGCTCCATTTCTCAAGAAAGTTGGTGACAAATGTGACGCGCAAAATGCTTGATGGCATTTGTCATTCAACAAGGGGGTGTAGTGACGTTACTGACTACATGAAAACCAGGAGACAGAAATCTGCAAGGATTGTCTATCTGAAAATTAGTTCTTTTAAGAAGACTATAAACAATAATTTAACATGTTTAACTGAAGAAGGCATGTTTATATACTTTCATTTAGATCAGTGGTTGGCAAACTTTTCTGTAAAAGCCATATAGCAAATATTTTCGATTTTGCAGACATATGATCTCTATTAGAATTACTCACTTCTACCGCTCAAGCACAAAAGCTGCCTTAGACAATACATAAATGAATAAGCATGGTGGTGTACCAATAAAACTTTATTTGTAAAAAGAGTGGCCCATGGGTTATAGTTAGCCTATCTCTGATTGAGATCAAATGACTGCTCCTTTAAATTAATTTCACTCATCTCCAATTCCAAGTTTTCTTGGACATGAACGTAAAGTAAAGCAACAGTTGTTAATATGCTGGTTCCAGTAGCAGGAGAAGAACTTCACAAACACTGAAATAATGCTCGTTTTACATCAGAATTCTTAGATGCTTCAAGAGAAAATCAGTTAAATTGAATAATGGTTCAAATTTTTTCATCTAATTCATACACTCAAGACTACTATGACAAATAGTATGATAAAATCAGGTAAAATATTCATCATAGAAAATAAAATTTGTTTTTTGGAAAAAATACAAATTCAAATGTTGGTAGAGCATAGCACATGGTAATAACAATATTCTTACTAAGTTATTAAATTAAGAAGTTTATAGAGCAGAAATATAGTTGGAATTTGTAATTGTATCTAAAGTACCAGCAATATTCTATCTATCAAAATAGAAGATATAATTATCAAAATTTACAAATATACAGAGAAACTGAGCTCCAAAATTTATGTGACAAAGCTGTGGCAGTGGGGCTGGCCTGAGGGCATAGCAGTTAGGTTTATACGCTCTGCTTCAGTGGTCTGGGGCTTGTGGGTTCAGATCCCGGGCAAGGACCTACACACCGCTCATCAAGCCATGCTGTGGCAGCATCTCACATACAGAGTGGAGGAAGACTGGCACAGATGTTAGCTCAGCGACAATCATCCTCAAGCAAAAAGAGTAAGATTGGCAACAAATCTTCCTCACCAAAAAAAAAAGCTATGGCAGAATAACCAAGGAGGAAAAATACTAAATCATAGCAGTACATGCTTTTTCCTTTTTCTTTGTTTTTTCTTTTCTTTTGTTGTAGCTCATCAATAAAATTCTCAAAAGATCACAGACTTTGAAGAATTACTTTCTATATCAACCTAAGTATAAACAAGTCCTCTAAATTTTGTTAGCTATTTCCTCAAAATCAATGAGTTAGTGGTGAACACTGGCAAAGTTTAAAGAACAAAAAAAGACAACACAATGAAGCAGAGGCCATTTCTTCTGTTTAAGTATGTCTTGCTTGTCAAACTCACATACACTGCTTAGGGACAGGGTGTGTGTGAGTTGGTACCACCTTTATAGAAGCTTTAAAAATGGGCAATTTAGAAATACCAAATCCTAAAGAACAATAGAACACATACTCAAAGACAGAAGATATTGGCTGCAGTGTTCAGGGACCTGCAACCAGGAACCGTACCAGGTGTTGGGAACACACAGGGTTTATATAAATTAGACACAGTCCTGGGCCTCATGGTGCTGGCTGCCAAAGTGATTTATAGCAGCAAAAGCTGGAACAATCTGACCTCCAATAATAGAAAATTGGTTAGCTAAATGACAATCATAAAATAGAATACTCTGTGGTCATTAAAAATAATACTGAGGGTCTATACTAATTGACTTGGCAAAGAACTCACGTTACGTTATCTGTATTTTTTTAAATCTTTAAACAATAAGTCGTTATTAATTTTATAACCAGAAAAATCAATGAAGGTATTCTCATTTTTAAAAAGAGCCCCATTTTTAGTGCTTGGTGGGTTTATAAATTATAGAAACAGCTCAATTCCACTATGTTTAACTCCCTCCCAAGGGATTCCTCTTGGTGCAACATTTGACTCACCTGTGTCTGGTTGTCTTCTTTCTGGAGAGCCTCTAATTTCTGCCTCTGCGCAGGTGTGGGTTTGGTCCATCCCTTTTCAATGTCCTGTATTGCCTTAAAACAACATACACTGTAAAATTGACAAACTTAGCAGAAATGAATTAATCTGACAAAAGAACACTTCTGTATGAAAGGCTATAAAAACAGACCTACATAGACATATATAAGAATTTAGCACGTTATGAAGGTTAATTTTTAAATTAGTGGGTGTAGAAAGACATTGTTTAATGGTTTGGGGACAACTGGCAGCACTTAGGAAAGAAAATCAAGGTGCTCTTTCCCCATCCCACTCAATCAAATATTTAAAAGTAAAATTTTAAAAAGATTTAAAAGTAAAATGCCATAAAAGAACCAGAAGAAAATATAGACGAATATTTTTATCTGATCTTGAAGTAGGGAATATCTTTTTACAAAGACAAAATGTCACATAAAGGAATATACAATTACATGAAAACATAAAACTTCTGTACATAAAACCACCAAGAGAAAACTAAGAAGCAAATGGCAAAGCAGGGAAAATGAGTGCATCATATGAAACAAAGAATTAATATTTATGTAAAGCAATAGGAAAACTGTAAACATCACTCATAGGAAAATGGATGAAGGGTATGTATTGGCAACTGACAGAAAGGAATTCCAAATGAAAAATATATGTTGAACCTCACTAGTAGTTAAAAAAAAATTTTGCCACTCAACTTGGCAAAGACTAAAAAATATATAATATTCAGAGTTGGCAAGGGTTTAGGGGAATGGAAAGTTCCATATTGAACTGATGGGGTTTAAATTGGTACAACTTTATGCAGGTGGTTTGGCAATACAGATCTAAAACAACCCAAAGGAATGATAAACATAGACGTGGGGAAATGCATTGATAAGGCTATTACTACTATTGTGTGTAATATTGAAAAATTTAAACTCTTAATAGTGGCAAAACACAGGTATAGTGCTTACTATGTGTCAGGCAATGTTCTAATTGCTCTAAAACAAAAGTCAATCCTAACAGCTACCCTATGAAATAGGTGCTATTATGAAATGCCCCTAATTAGGTGATTGAGTTTGGGTACAACCAAATAATAGGTTATGCTATCATTAAAAATTATATAGAATATTTAACATGGGAAAATTTTGTGATGTTTTGATACATAAAAAAAATTTCAAGTTACAAAATAAGGGCATAGTAGTAGACCCAACTTTTGTGAAATAAAAAAAACATATAAAACAAAACACAGAAAAATTTTGCATGCATACTTATGAATCAAGGAAGTGGATTGCATAGAAATGAAAAATATAAGAAATAAACACACCAAAAAAGTTAAGCATTTATATGTATGACTGATTTGAGATTTGGGGTAACATTTACTTTTGTTTTTGAGCTCTTCTCTATTTGCAAATTTTTTATAAGATGAAAACAAATATTGCAATTTTTTAAAAAAATTAAGAGTGAATACATTGTTGGGCCTTGTCTGCTCAGGTTTGGGTAACTGCTACCAGCGAGTGGTCCCAAACTCCAAATTCATAATGGGTTTCTCAGTTCGTTTCCTACTCCACACTGCAGGTTTAAGCAGAAAAACACTGGGCTCAGAGGCAGAAATCACCTGAGGACAACTGCCCCCTGGATGGCCCAAGCTCTAAGCTCCTTCTTCTGTGTCTTCCCTTCTCCTCCTGGCACCCTGCCTTCCTTCCCCTTTGTCTGGCCTGGCCCCAGGGGAGGCTCTGGCATTAGCTGTCCATCTCATTAGCTGCATACACTTAGCCTGTGCTACTTCGATTTATCATGCTTTAAACGAGTTTCCCATTGGTCCCTAGTCAGACTGTTAACCCCTCAAACGTTGGCCCTGTGCCCTTCACCTCAGTGCATCTTGTCCAACGTCTTACATACAGCAAACACTCAGTAATTCTACCAATTACCAGGCGCTTATTTACCCCCTAGTCGGAATGTAAGTCTATGTGTTACATCCCTCAGTGATATTAGCAGGTTATGCCTTATCTCCAAGAGGAGAATAAATTTTTGACATTGCTGTTTAGATGGGGTGAAAAGGAGATGGGTTTAGAGAGAAGAAAAATAACTAATAGTTGTTGAGAACCTGTTTTAGATAGGTTTTCTCTGACTTTTTCCAAACTATTCTGTGGGATAGGAACATTACCCCCATTTTACGGATGGGTAAATTGAAGCTCAGAGAAGTTATGACTTTCAAGACAACCCAGCAAGTAAGTATCAAGAGTTGGATTAAAAACTGGATCTGACCACTACACCAAACCCTCCTACCCTCGCCCCAGCCACTGAATTCTTAGCATGTAGGCAGCTACCCACCCCAGACTTTCTCCTGGTCACCAACTGTTCTCAAAATTGAATCTAGATACTATACCAGATAGTGTCTGTCTAGATACCAGAATGGAATCAACATGGACACGAGGAATTAAATACCTTTCTCCTTCCTGAATTCTACGTGATGTTAGAGTCCTGTAAGGACTGTTAGCACAGGGCAACAATATCAAAGAGAAAGCATAGCCAAATAAAGAAGATAAACAGCAATCCTGGCAGTAACTACTAACTAACACATCATTCATCACTAGGACATCCAGGGCTCTCAAACACAGAGATTTAAATGTCCTGCAGCAGAGGTAACATAACTCTTTTTGTTTCACTACTTTTTAAAAGATTTGACCCTGATTGTGGGTTCACAAGTCACCACTCAAATACATTATATACAATATGTCGCTTCAGACCATGAGAGAGTCATGTTTAGACAAACGTCTCTACTCAGTTATATGGTTCCCTGAAGACTGGCTGATGGAGACTTATGCAGAGTCTAATTTTTAAAATGGAGTGAAATCATATAAGCCATGGTTTTCATGAGCTTCAATCACACATACTCCGGCACCCTCTGCAGAGGATACAGCGATGAGAAATGGAGAGAACTCTTTAAACAAGGCATTGACCACTCAGCTCCAGCCAGCTGAGACACAGCTGAGCAAGGCCAGGCCTGTGTGAGAAGGCTGGGCTCCCTGCATAAGGGCACTGGGGAATGGGGGTATTAGGAGGCTAATGGTCAGCCCAGGCTCCCCTCACCAAGCGACGGGCCCTGACGTGGGGCTACAGCCACCTGGAGGAAGGGTACCTTTTTCTAATTTTCACAAAGTAACCATACAGGCCAGTCATGGCCCAGATGAAATGCAGGCCCAGAAGTGACAGAGCTTCATTATTTTTGAGAAAATCCAGAAATTTATATTTTAACATGAGATCCTCCATTTTGTTAATGTCACTCAAATTTTAAAGAAGAAAGGAAACACACTGTGGGAGTCTACTTGGCTCCTGGGATATCATTGGGCACATGTGCTTTAGAAAAATCAAAAGGGTCTCCCCTAATAGTTAATTATGATGGCACTGTTATTGATCAGAAGAACCCATAAGAACTTTTTGCAATAACTTTATAAAAGGATGACTGCTTCTCACTCACTCATATATCCTAAGCACCAGGACACAGTCTACCTTTGGCTGTTCTGAATATAGTAAGGGAGATGAGTATTTACAATGCTGAGTGAGAAGTGTCATAACAGAGGGTATAAAAAAATACCATGGGAGCAGAGAGGGAGGGAGGCATTTTCTTTTGGAGGAGCCAAGGAAGGCTTCCCAAAGGAAGCAGCAATTGTGGTCCTGACCCTCCTGCTGACCTTGAGCCCCCATTTGACTTCTCGGCACCTCTGCTTGGATTCAGGGAATAATGATGATGCTGATGATGATAGTGGCACAGATTATTATGACATCAAGTACAATTTTTTGAAGACTTTGCCAGGCAAAAAGCTAAGACTTGAATAACAGTTTATAAAGCTGGGAGAAAACTTACAGACTGTCCAACCTCATTGCTTAACAGGGGGACATGTAGTTGTAGTTCCAGGATGAAATGGCTGGCCCGAGTTACACAGAGAGTGAGCCAGTGGCACAGCAAGGGACAGAATGCATTTCTGAAACTGCAATTCAGTGTGCTTTCCATGAAGCCATCTTTTTTCCGGCTATAAGCAGAGGAAATACCATCCATTTTTCTCTGGTTTATAACTCCTTAATGAAGACAGATAGAAATCATATTATGATGCTGGCAGTTCCTACCTCTTAACACACTATAACCTGGAAACCATGCCATAAGACTCTATATCCCACAGGAGCAATATTAGGATTAGGGACGCATTCTCAATCAAGGATATGATATCAAATAAACCAGACACAACTAATAACGTATCATAACAGCAAGGAGACGATTGCAGTGAGCCTTAGCAAATGTGTAAAATGGTATATTATGTTCCAACTCATATAACACAGGGGTAAGTACACTGAACACGATTATACATGGATCAAAGTATGATACGAAATGAACTCAAAACTATATTCTAGCCATAAAGGTAGTGAACACTAAACATTTAAGAAGTGACATTTTGATTTGCCTCCTTGGAATTTAGAAAAGCTTTGTGGACATGATACATTAGATGGTCTTGGTCTCTTTAAGAGTCCCCTAGGGTGGAAACGGCATTAAGGTTGTGACTCCTCATCTGACAATCTGGCTGCTGGAGCCCATTGTGTCTGCTCAGTCATGCATCCAGGTTCTCGGCCTTGTGCTGAAAAAGCCAAGGTCCCTTCCTGGGGCTGGTGGTATATGGGGGAGATACATGCATAAATGATGCTCTATTTTGACAAAGTAAAGATATCATTGATTCTAAGATACCATGATTTTGTGTGACACTAAGAAAAAACATTGCTAATTCAATTATGACACAGTGCCTCATGACAGTCCCATACAGTGCATGAACCACTCATGCCAGTGTCTCCCGGCTGGTTATTGCTTTCATTTCTTCTGAGGCATTTGGCGATCTCTCCTGCCTCCAGCTGCACCTTTTGCATATATCTTGGTATAAAATAGAGCAGTTTCCTCTCTCCAGGCACATAAAACACCTGGTTATTGCTTTGCAAGAAAATATGGAACTGTGGTCAGTTCTTCAAAGACGAACATTTGCTTTTCTAATATAAAAGGGAACCCTGCTACTCTGTCTTTGCCTTTCCATGTTACTAACTCCCACTCCATGCAGAATCATAGTGTACACTTTCTCAAGTCGTTTTAATAATAATTAGACTCAACACACATAATATATTAACAACACACATAATTCAACTAAAGAGAAAACAATAGGAACAGCTATGTATCAGTTTGCTGTGCTGCATAGCAAACCATTCCAAAAACGAAGACTTGCTTAAAACAATACAATTAAAGCAATGAAATTGCTTAAGACAAAAACAAAAATAAGTAAGCCAAACCATCAAAATCCATCCTTTTTCTTTTCGCTACACCTGCAGTACTACAGTAGGTTCTATTAACGTTTCCTTGGCCCCTTGAAAAGCCCAGTAAAAGCAATGACTGACCCAACACTTCTCCCCTCTCTTCAATTCCTCCCCTCAGTTTATGAAAAGTTACAGAGGGTAGCAGCTTAGAATCACACTCCATTAAAAGCCACCTGTAAAAAGTTTTGTTAAATCCCTTTCTACATCCTCTACCTCCAAGCCTACTCGATCCTTTATCAGCAAACTTTCTGTTTCTTCTTAAAAGTGTGCATGGTACCAACTGCCTTACAGAGTTATTATGAAGTTTAAATTAAACAATGCATTTAAAACAATTAGTACAATGTCAAGCCCACCGCGGGACTTAATGCAACATTGTGTCAGGAAGAATTCTAGTTTCTGGGGATACAGCAGCGAACAAACACACACCTGCTTCCACGGAGAAATCATTCTAGTATGGAGAGAGAAAGCAAACAAATTTTTCAAAATACATATACACCCATATACAAACACACATGCGCACGTGCGCACGCACACACACACAAAATGTCAAGCAGTGGAAATGTTAAGGAGAAAATAAAGCAAGTGCACCAGGATTTGGGGTTTAGTCTGAGCGAGATGGACAGCCTTGGAAGGGTTTGAACAGGGCAAGGATCGGACCTGCCACTCTGCAGTTGCTTGAGAACAGACTGTGGGATATTCTCAGCAAATTCCTTCAAAGAAGTTTTCTGCCTCCCAGAACTGTCAAGCCAGGCCTGGGAAAGGATCAGGCCTCCGACAAGGCTGGCTTGTGAGGGTAAGCCCTGGCAGGGAGCTGGTGAAGCAGGCAGAACTGAGGTGGGGGTAACTAGAGGTGTATCATGGAGGCGGCATCTGCAGACCACTCCACTGCTTACCAGAATCTTCACCACTGAATAGGGAAAGGAAAAGAGGCCAAACTCTAAATTTACTTTTATGGGGGGTGGGGGCTAGGGCTAGACAGGACCAACTACATGATTTGTAGGGTCAATGCAAAATGAAAACGTGGGGTCCCTTGTTCAAAAATTATTAAAAATTTCAAGATGCAATGGCAGAGCGTTAAATAAGGCTTAGGCCCTTCTGAGCACTGGCCCCAGTGCAGCTGCACAGGCCACTTGCCAGTGACGGTGGCCCTGGGGGCGGGTAGGCTGCTTGTTGGCTCAAGGAAAAGAAAATTATGCTAAAATGAGATTTAGGGACTAAGTGTGACTTTAAGTTATCAGAGAGATCCTTTCTAGGCTCATGTAAACTAGATGGCTCATGTAAAGCTAGATGATGGAGTGTCAGCTGCAAATATAGAGAGAGATTGTTAAAATGGAGGTAGAATGCTTTTTTTTCCTCTAAACTCCTCTACTTTTAAAATTTCTTTTACTGTGGTAGAATATATATAACACTTATCATTTTAACCATTCCTAAGTGTACAATCCAGCAGCAGTAAAAACATTTACAATGTTGTGTAACCATCACCACTATCTATGCCTAAGACTTTTTCGTCACCCCTAGCAAAAATTCTGTACTCATTATACAGAATTCCTCTGCCCTCCTGCCCCTAGTAACCTCTATTCTAATTTCTGTCCCTATCAATGTGCCTCTTCTAGATAAGGAGGTAGAATTCTTAACTACGACCAATTTTTTGAAAGTTTCAAACCCGAATGGCCTATAATATACGGTGTTCCGATGGTTCTTGGTCACCCTCACCTGCATATAGATCAAATCTACAGCTGCTCTGCAGTCCATCAGCATGGAATCGAGGGACGGATCCAAGTACCTGCGTAATTCAGGAGCATTAAGTTAATTCACATGACACAGCTAATGGCACACCTGTGAGCATGTGCTCCCTGAAGTGGGGCCCTCTACGCTATGAATCAAGGCCCCTTTCCTAACAAAGTCACACTCCTCTACTTGCCTAGCCTTCCATTTGTCCCTCCAGCTCTTCTGTTTCCTGTTTTCTTTATACCGTAAGCTCTTGCCTGGTGGGCTCTGAGAGTCAAGATGTAAACAAATAAAGCTTTAGGGGAATGGTCTGCAGCCCTGTTCACTCTCAGCCCCACTCTTGGTCACCAAGCCCTGCATGCCCTTCCCCCACCCCACAATACTTAGCACTTTCATCTGCCCCATACCCAAGTCACCCCCACCTCTTGCCTGAGCTGCTCCAGTAACCTCCTCACCAGGATTTCTGTCTCAGTCGTGTTCCCTCCATCCCACATTCCAATGTTCTAACCAGAGTGGTTTTTCCCGAGTAACCTTTCAGACTCTTGTAGTCCAGGAGTTAGATCACTTTCCCTGCTTACTTCCCAGGCCCTTCATGGGACACCGCTGCTTTCATTTCCAGTTCCATCTCTTACCTCTCTTCCTTCCTCCATACTCTACATTCCAACCATGTTTTATCTCCTCCCCCTCTGCCTGGAAGACCATCTCCTTCCCTGACTTATCCACCTCTCCTGCAAGCCTCATCCTCATGTCCCCTCCTCCCCAAGGCTGTGTTAGCAGCCCATCCTCTCTGCTTCCTAGCACCTGAGTTTATCCTCCCCACTGCTCTGATCGAGTGGACCTTGATACCAGGTGTGAAGACCCCTGAGCCCAGGGGCTGGGTCCCATTCAGAGTTGCCCCTCTGGGCCTTGGCAAAGCGACTTGCAAATAGCAGGGCTCCATATCTGTCTAACAGATCCAGAATCACTAGGAAGAACGGAAATTACAGTTACTATATAAGGACAGTACTATATAAGCTAAGAATTGACAGAAACAGTCAGGAAAGGGAGCCCTATGGTTGTCTCTTACCCATCTGAAGGCAGAGGTACACAGAATCACTACATTCAGAAGTGTAAGGTTAACAGACTGATGGAACTAGCTTAGACTAGGAAAAGGATAAAACTGTAGCTTGAAGTTCAACTTCAGGGGGGGAGGCAACTGATGCATTCCTATTTACATTCCATTTAGCTATTTTATCCATGACCCCAGGGGCCCCTGTATTGCAGAGAATAGCAACTGTTACATCAGAGTTAGACAGCCCCCAGGGCAGGCACCCTCTGGTCTGGAAGGAACCTTATCATCATCAGAGAGATGTACCAGGGAATTCACAGACAGAAAATTCCTAAAACTCCGACTAGGACTCACTGTAAGGCCTCACCTAATGGAAGGCCCACAGCTCTTGACAGTCAAGTTAGCCTCCCCGCTCCCACCCAGTAAGACCTCACTCTGGAAAGAGGACTAGGCACCTGTGGGATCCTATTCCAGGCTCCCCTCTTCTGGTGACCTGATCTTCAGCTCTAGCAATCAAAGTGGGACTTCCTTTCTCCCCAGTTCCCATGAGTGAAGGCAACCTGCCTGGCTCTGAGATGCTGGCTTGTAATGGGGTAGACATTTTATCTTGCACCTATGATCTAGAATTTATCTATTTAATGAAGACATAGGCAAAGCCCAATTTCCAAGTCAAGCTTCAAAATGAGGGACAGAATCCTCATCTCCCCTTTGATCTCAAGTTTTCTGGAGAGCTCATGTGCAAAACAGTCTAAGCCCCAGAGAATTTTTCTGTTGTTACTATTATAATTGATATAACAAGAATAAACATGACCAAAATTTATTGAGCATATGGGATTACTTTATTCAACTCTCACTAATTTTATGAGAGAGACTCTATTATTATTATTCCTACTTTACAGATAAAGAAACTGAGGCTTAGGGAGCTTGAATAACTCAGGTAAGGTTTTTAGCTAAACTCTGAGAGAGGTGGGACTTAGATTTACATACGCTGATCTGAAGAACAACCACACCTAGCCAACTTGTTAGACTAAGCAGCTTCCAGAACAGCTACTCTCTAAACTCTCAGAAAGAACTGCGTCCTCTTCCCTTCTCAGGGTTCCAGGCCACAGGTTTTGACCATTTCTCAGAATACTTTTGAATAGCAGTACATGAACTTCTAGGCTTGCTGGGAATATCCTCGCAAAATTCAAAGCTACAGACTGGAGCTCCAACCAGGCATCACCAGGTCAAGATAACGACTATTCCTAGATTTCAAAATGCCTTTTCTTTTAAGCTCCTGTGCTCAGATTACAGAATAACTGGGCTGGGAGGCAGTGAACCAAAGAAGCAATCCAACACAGCCATGGTCATAAACACTGGGAACTACAGGCTATAGGATGGGTGGGGTGGGGCGGGGGGCATGTCCTGCTTCTTGTTATTTCCTGTTTGTTTGCTCCCCAAAGGGCCCCTTGTTTCTGGGGGAAAATGCTAGTATGTTCTGCAGAGACCTTGTATCCTATCAATCTAGGAATATGGCGGGCGCTGGTAAACAAGCATTTATTGTTGGAGTCCTTAGGAATGAAGCCAAATACTGAGAATTCAAATTCTCTGCAAATTGGCTGAGTCCACTCTTTGCCTTTAGGGAATACCACAGTTCAACAGAAGAATCAGACTGGCTTGTAATCATCAACAAATTTCTTCAAAAACTAGATTAGAAATCCATTCCAAAGCAAACCCATGGCCAGTAATTCCTCACCACTACCTGCTTCAATCTCCATCACCAACCCCGACAAAACCTTGTTTTTCAAGCTTTACTTTCATGGTCACCATCCTCATGATAACGTCCCATGAGTATTTACTTGAGACCAGTGAAAGTCATCTTCAACATCCTCTTCTTTAGGACAAATATTCTGGTTCATTCTCCCCCCATCTCTTCTTCATTGCTTTCCTCTTAACCTCCCTGAAGCTCCTGATCTCTCTCTAGCTGTCGGACTGTGTGTCAGACATGGAGAGACTGTCAAGGTCTGATCAGCAACAGTAAGATATCTTCAAATATCTACTGTCACAATAAATGCAACTCACCACTTCCTAAGTCCAACCTTACAGTTTGCCTCTTCAGAACTTCGAAGACTAACATAAGGGAGTTCAAAGTCTGCCAATTTTTTCACAACTAGAGAAAGAGGAAAGTGAGTCTTACTGTTTGAAACAGCACAAATAGCGGTTTGTACAGAGACTTTAAAATGAAAATAAAGCATTACTATTGGAAAGAATAACATCAAAATAATAATATTCACTTGCATTTGTATGTAATTTTTAACTTTCTGAAGTTCATTCAAAAAATAAATAGCATTTGATCCTCATAGAACACCAGCAACTTGAGTAGAGGATATTTTACAGAGTGATACAGATGAAGAAACTGAGGTTCAGAGAGGTCCAGTACCTTCACCAGCATACCACAGTTCCTAATGGCCAAGTCAACACACAAACCCCTTAACTTCCAACTCAAAACCACCTCCCCACAGCTTCTTAAGAACATATGTAAACTACTTTGAGATAATTGATACCATTTCACAACTAAAAAACTTGTAATACCTAGAAATGCACTGTAGAGAAAAAAAGCTATGTGAAGTGTACTTTCACCTTTCATCTTTCACTATCTCATTATATCTTTTTCTTTTTAAGAATCTAAGAACTTATTTATATCATCCACATTTTATAGCAAACATTCCTTAACAAGGAGACATGATGCTGTAATGGGATGTACTGATGCCTGGAGTCTAGCACTCCATTCACAGGGGGTTGGGCATGGCTGGTGGTCAGCAGCCAGGGCACAAGGTAAAGGGGAGATGGACATCAGGATTGGGACTAGTGCACGCACAAGAGGAAGCACAGTTACTGGAAAGACCTGCTGCCTTGCTCCTGACCATGCCACCTCTCTGGAGCTGCTCGCCCCCAGCTCACCCTGAACACAGACGCAACCTACATTCCCCAAACTTTTGATCCAGTTGCTGAGGACAGTAGTAGGGACCGCACACTAGGGAGTTCCCCTGGGGGGTGACCAGCCCCCTAGCTGTGACTCCTGCATTTCCTGGGCTGAGCACCTGCCCATACCTGCCCTCCCCATCTCCTGGCTGCCCTAGATTCTTTCTCTCCTTCTTACCAGAGAACTTGCCTTCCTTGCAAAACTGAATGAGAAATAGGCCGAAGTAGCCCAGGAGCTCCCGACACAGTCCAATTTCGTGTGACACCATCTTTGATCAAAGACAAAAAGGAGGAGTGGGAGTTAGGAGTGTCTACCATGTTTACTGTGACATACAGAATTTGAAATTGCCCATAAACATCAGTAAAAAGTGCTTTAATGGGCTAGTGGACATTAAATGTTTTCCAAATCTAAAAATGGTACATACCCATTTTAGAAAATTTAGAAATTAAAAAAAATTAGAGTGAAAAAAATCAGTCCCAACACGGTGGATATAAACTGGCCTCAGCTGAGGCTGGTTGTCCCATCTTGGATGCGGACGTGCCTCCCCGATCATTTTGGTCTTTATTGTCCACTGGAGGGCAGCAGTCATTCTCCATGGACATCCGTCCTTCTGTAAATCTGCCCCCGGGCCCACATATTCATTTACTTTCCTCTGGGCTGGATTACGAGATATTGGGAAAAGGGACACTCCCCACTGCTTGGCTGGCACATAAAGGTGTACGAGCTACTGTCCGCCTTCCACCTCCCAGGCCTTCTCTAATGTCTCCTATGACGATCAAGACTAAGTTATTTGGCTTTTGCTCAGGGAAACTTCAGATCCCAAGCACTGGCTGCCCTCACTTCATGTTCTTCTGTGCGCTCTGCACCAAATGGCTTTCATTTCAACACCAATGGTTTTGTTATTACCAATGGGTCATGAGCTTGTAACCTCATAACATTTGTATCCATTCACCTTTCCTTAGCAGGAACTTCCACCTACCACAGACCCTCTCCCTCTCTACCACCCAGCCCAACCCCTCTTTATGACTGCGCTCCTGAGTGATGTCTTTGCACGCCTGGTCTGAATTCGCTAGATCACCTCTGTTCACACGTGAGGATTCACCTTTACAGCACTTTAATAACCTCTTCAAGTCTCAAGGTAGCAGTTGTACAAATACCAGGCTCAAAGGAGTACTTTTCTTGTCAGAGAGCTATAAATTACCTCGTGAAACAGTCTCATTAGGTGGATGGTATGGTTGAGCATTCTCAGCATGGCTTTAAAAATAAAGAAGAGCCTGGGAACTTTTCACAACTTTTATTCGATGCTTATCCCCATTCCCATTCTTTCTACCTCACTCTCCTCTCCATGCCCTTGTAAAAAACCCCAAACCAAAACACAGGGCTGTGGGTGTGGGTGAGTGTGTGCTGGTAGGGAACAGATTGTAGAGACATCTTTTCCTAGAGTAAACATCACCTGTGTCCACTCAAATGCAATCTCTCTCTTCTCTGACTCATTCTGTGAAAACAGCAAGCTTACATGCCAAGGCAGAGAGAGGAGGCAGACAAGGGAGGAGAAGCCTTTGTATTTACAAAGACACAAATACAAACACCTTCTTTTGAGAGAAAGACACAATACTATTTCATTCTTAGCAAATGTTAACGATGCTTCAAACACAAACACCACCAATAAAACTACATTAGCACAAATCTATAAAAAACAAAGAAGAGATTTTAGCTTGTTGCTTGTCTTGAAAGAGCCCAGCAGGATGGGGGTAAGGTGGACAAGAGAAGCAAAGTGAGAGCGGTGGTGAGTTGCTTGAGAAGATACAATCATTTTTGATTACAAAATTTAAATTACATTTTTATGCAAGCTAGAGAATTTCCAAGCCCCTGGAAGGGAATTCACGTCTCTGTCTGGCCAAGTGCTCACTTTACCTCTTATGGAAACTCTACCACTTGGAGGGTAGAACCTCCAGGTACACTTAGCTGATGTTAACAATATCAGTGTTGTGGGTTTGAATTCCTCACAAGCCAATGAGGCAAAGAGGGAAAGTACATTTTTCTACGATACAAATGTACCTCATTAAATTTATCCTGTTAGTTACAAGGGGACCTGGACAAAACACATGGTATTGTAGAACCCTAGACTTACCGCCCTACTCAATTCAGCACTCCCTCTGATATCAATACCAACACCAATAAGGATAAATAACCATAACCACCACTGTTGATGGAACATGAGTTACTTATATAACTACTTAGACATTGTCTTGAAAGGTTAAATAACTTACCCAAACTCACACAGCTATGACGTGGCAATGCTGTCACTTGAATCCAGGACTTGTCCTAAACCCAGCAGAGAGGAGCCCCAAACTTCACCAGCAGCCAACTTCAGCTGCAGAAATGTCTAGCTTGGCCAGTGAGCCAGTGTGTGAAAAATATGTCAATAATGATGTCGTCAGGCAGGCAGGTGCCCTCCAGTTCTTCACAGGCCTAACCATCTCCAAATTACCTAACAGCCAGCAGGTGCAGCCCTGAGTTACTTGCCTGGACCCAGAGATACCCAAGTTGTAGCCCCTCCCTCACTTTTCCTGTCCGTCCCCTCCTTCATTTACGTAACTGTCTCCTATTCTGTAGGTCCCAGGAGGGCAAGTGAGGGAGCCATGTTTTTGTGTTTTGTTTTCGTATAAATCCCCTCAAGCATTAAGCATCAGGGCATTTGATGCTTTTGAGAAAGATCATTCTGGAAATCAGCACAGGAAGATTGGAAGCAGGGAGACTAGTTTCGGGGCTGCTGTAGAAATCTGGCTGGGAAATGAGGAAGGCTCGAACTAGGCGGATGAGGACGAAGAGGAGGAAATAGGGAGAAGGGGATGATAGGAGAGAGACTTGGGATACAGTGTCTGTAGGACTGGGAGGAGGGGGGGAGGAGGAGCCCAGGATAACTTCTCAATGGCCTCAGTAACTAGGTGGCTGCTGATACCATTCAACCAGGTCAGCAGTACAGGAGCCAAGAAAAAGTTAGGGTGGGGTGTGTGCAGTGAGTTCACCAGGAAGAAAGGTCAAAAATAATCATTCTTGGGCAAGGCCAAGACCTAAAGAAGGGGCGTTTCCTAATCCAGGTGCTGCTCTTCTGAGGCCAGGAGGGCACGTAGGGCTGGAATCTCCAGGGTGAGAAGAGGAGCCAGGACGCAGGGAGGGAGCTCCTCCCCGTGGCCTCAGGTGAAGGCAGGCTCCAGAGCAGGGAGCCCCACAGAGAGCACTTCGTTGGCTTCCAGCTTAGAAGGCGTCAGATATCACCACCCCAGCGAAGGAATTTTCTGTCCTTGAAAAGGTCCTAGAAACTTTCTGACTTCCTCCTGTTTATAACTTTTTATTCTTCCTAGTATGTTTCTCTGGAGGATTAAAACTAAAGCCCTCCAAAGGAAAGGGGCCCGGGAGCTGACCTTCGGGAGCAATGTGTGGGTGTGAGAAGACAGTGTCCCCTCTGCAGCCCAGCTCAGAGGGAGGAAAGGCCTGAGGGGCAGAGCTGATGGCCACATCTGAAAGAGAGGGTGCTTTCTGGGTCTCATCCTTCAAGTCCTCAGAGAACTGACTAAAGCTCAGGTCTGGCCCCTGGACCCAGAATTAGACCTGCTAGGGCCTTGGTTTCAGGGGTCTTCCCTGTGCGGAGGAGGGGCCACTCTTTCAGCCTTTGAGAAATCCTCTATCCCTCTCTGCCAGAACCTGTCATTAGCTCCCCTGGGTACTGCTGTTCCAGACTCATCTGGGCCCCACCCTTCTTCCTGCTCCCAACTGTGGGGCATCCCATAACAAAGCATTCTGCATATTTCCAGGGCACATCCCGGGCTGAGTCCTAGGGAACTGACAGCTGCCTTAAGAAGGACCTGGAAAGTTGACGCCCAAGGGGGAGTAAAACCAAAGAGGCCCCAAGGATTGGTTGCAGCTCAGATTCCTCCATCAGTCTCCCAGAAAATCCCATCACTTCTACAGATAAGCCATCCAGGGTAAAATGATAGGCAGGAAGCTTCTGGAAGGTAACTGTATCCTAGTCCCTACCTTCAAACAGAATGATTGCTAAATTCAGGTCTGGAGCTGGAGTTTGGACAGTTTACCTCTAAGACTCTTTCGGCAGTGTCTGAGGTTAGAATTTCAACCTGGATACTCCTTCCATCGGGCAGAAACACATCCACAGAGGATTTCTTGGTAGTGATGCTAAATGTGTCCTGTGGGCAAAAGCAAAGCTCGATAAGCTTCGTGGCCCTTTAGGGGGCACGTCACAGCAGGTACAGGCAGCAGCTTCCTCTCCCTGGGTGCTGGGGGCATACAGTGCCCACAAGAGACCCAAGTGATTTGGGGGATGAGATTTGGGGGGTAGGGGGGATGGGGGGACGGGGAGGGGTGTGGAGAGGGGCCAAGGCAAAGTAATGACACACAGTTTGAATAATTTCCAAATAAACAACAAGGTACCCACTTTAGGAAAAAAGCTTTTGATAAAATCATCCATTTGACACTTAATTGTTTCAGATTTCACTCTCCCATTTTGAATATTTCTGGGCATTCCTAAAAGTCCATGATATGCAGTAATTCCTGATTCTGCTACAGCAAACATCTGAAGTACGACAACTATGAGGCCTCTATGGAGAAGCCAGTTGCTCTCTGGTGAGTGGGCACCCAGCTGAGGGCCCAAGACGCCAGCTCAGCACAGGTCTGCTCGTGCTCATGCATTTCTCAAGGGGAGGCATGTGCGCCAGAGGCAACTACAGATCTGGCGATCCATGAAGTTCTGGGAAGTGGTGCTCTAGAATGTCAAGAACACACTAGAGACACTGGAAGGCCATCAGAGTTTAGGAAGGTGCAAGGCTGAGATTGGTGCTCAGTTACCATAGAGAAAGGGACCCCAAGAGGAGGCCTGGCCGGTGACGGCCCAGGCGTGCCTCACAGAGCAGCTGCTCCGGGGGAGGGGGTGGGGCTATTTTCAGCACCTCCTGAACGGGATCCTGTCAGGCCACAGAGCTGCCTCATCTCTGGGAGGCTGATTTGGGGCACAGCCTTTCTCACCCCAGGTTCTGCAACAGGATTAAACCCTAATGCCCCAGTGGATCCACTGCACGCAATGAGTTAACTTCTCTCCTAGGCATTTAGAATGACACTAGTTATGAATCATCCTTGGGAGAACTGAGGAAAGAGTCACTCACATCATTTCCTGTGTTCTGAACCTACTATATAAACTAGAATATTAGTAATACAGCCCAGGTCACCTCCTTCCTGGTATCAGGTTAGGGGAGGGAAGATCTAAACGACCATTCAGAAGGTTGTTGGGAATCATGGAGTTGGGGCCCAGGCAAGCTGACCAACTGAGCCTCATTCCCTTCAACAGGCTATACCTCCCCTTTCTGTAGTCCTCCTGACGCACCCCCACCCCCACTCAGCCCCGACATTCAGACACAACAGGTTAGGCATCAAGCTTTGTAGGGAACCAGGGGACCCAACAACTTAGTCGCATTGTCTGGTTACCTCAAAAGGCCAATCACATTAGTGACAGGCTTATTTTTCCTAATTTTGTTATCAAAGGGCAAGCACTGACATTAAATTTTAACCCCCCACCCCCACATACTTATAATTACTAAGTCTATGATTCTGAACCTAAGCACTTTAGGAGAGAAAATCTGCAGTTTTCCAAATTCAAAGGGTTGGTCCAAAAAACTACATATAGTCACGAATGTATTTATAGCCACAGTTATATAGGCAACACGTTTATATAGCACATCATTTATGAACAAACATAATATCTATATATTTATTACATACAAATATATTGTAAGTTCATGATACTGATAATTGTGCTCTGTGCACCTGTTTCATTTAATTCTCATAACAATTCCTTGAGGCATAGACACTTAGTAAGCCCCCTTTTCCAGATGAAGTAAAAGTTCACGAAGGTTAAATAGCTAAATAACAAGGATACACCTCTAGGTGGTGGCAGAGGCAGGATTCAAGGCCAGTTCCACACGGCTCCTGGGCTCTAACTAGGGTGGACATGTCTCCCAGCCGGCCCAAGAAGGTTCTAGTATGAACCTGTCATCCAGCCTTGCTATGGACTGAATGTTTGTGTCCCCCTCAAACTCATATGTTGAAGCCCTAACCTCCAACGTGATAGTGTTAGAGATGGGCCTTTGGGAGGTGATTAGAGTTAGTAAGGTCATGTTCCTCATGATAGGATTAGTGCCCTCATAAGAAGAGACCCCAGAGAGCTTCTCTCTCTCCACGTGGGCACGAAGAAGAAATTTATTTCTCACAGATCTAGGAATTTCTGCTTTTTTTTTTTTTTTTTTTTGAGGAAGATTAGCCCTGAGCTAACTACTGCCACTCCTCCTCTTTTTGCCGAGGAAGCCTGGCCCTGAGCTAACATCCATGCCCATCTTCCTCTACGTTATACATGGGACGCCTACCACAGCAGGGCATTTGACAAGCAGTGCCATGTCCACACCCAGGATCTGGGGCGGTGAACCCTGGGGCGGCGAAACCTGGGCCGCCAAGAAGCGGAATGTGCGAACTTAACTGATGCCCCACCGGGCCGGCCCCAGAATTTCTGCTTTTTAAGCCACTCAATCTATATTTTTTTATGGCAGCCCAAGCAGAATATAGCATTCCTTTCACTCTCAAAATTTTCCAAGTTTGGATAAGGTATATGGCTGCCATGTTACCAGCATAACACCAGCATAAGGTTATGCTGCCTCCCTCCACATACAATAGGTTTCTGTCTGCCTGACTTGAATTTGCCACTTATTGATCACCGTGTTTGTCACTTTTCAAACAGTCCTGTGGCTTCTCCAGTCAGTACTGGCCTCAAAATGAGCACAGATTGAACCACCTGTCAGGTTTTCCCTTCAGGCGTCCAGTGCTGGGACAATCCACTTCTCAGCATCCTTTGAGAACTACTCCAAGCCCTTCCCCAGAATGTCAGGGCCACAGGTTTCCCTCCTCCACAAAACAGGCCCTGAGCTCCCCCAAACAATCTCAGGCCACACTTTCTTCACTTGACCTTTCCAGGGGAGTTTTAGAAGATTTTTCTAGTTCCCCTGCAGTTATGATAATTGATTGAGGTGAACCCCACATTTAGCTGAGATACAGGTTTCAGAGACAATGGGCTCCCCCAGGGCAACTGTTGTGAATAGTTCTTTTCAAGGTACGCCTTTGCCTAGGCCCTGGGTTCTCAAAGGATTTTGGCCCATAATCACAAACATCTCCTACCTGAGGGGAAAACCACTCACAAAATGAATGGAAAGAATGTCACTGCTTTTTGATAAGATTCTAAAGTAAAGCCTAGCATGAATTTATATTACTCCAATGCAACTCCAAACTCAGGCTATCTTGCAGACCAGTAAGATATCTAAACTATATAAACAATTAAAATGATACAAATGCATATCTTTATTAAATTCTTCTGCAAAAGCAGAACGAGGGAGCAGACTAGATTAGTGGAGGGAATCAGATTATAGATGGCCCTGAAATCAGACATTTGAGAATTTTATTAAAAAGGCAAAAAGAACCCTCATACACTGCTGGTGGGAATGCAAACTGGTGCAGCCTCTATGGAAAACAGACTGGAGATTCCTCAAAAAATTAAAAATAGAACTACCATATGACCCAGCTACCCCACTACTGGGTATCTATCCAAAGAGCTTGAAGTCAGCAATTCCAGAAGTCCCATGCACCCCAATGTTCATTGCAGCATTATTTACAATAGCCAAGACGTGGAAGCAACCTAAGTGCCCATCAACATATGATTGGATAAAGAAGATGTGGTATATATACAATGGAATACTACTCAGCTGTAAAAAAGAACAAAATCATCCTATTTGCAACAACATGAATGGACCTTGAGGGAATTATGTTAAGTGAAATAAGCCAGATAGAGAAGGACAATTTCTGTACGACTCCACTCATATGAGGAATTTAAATATGTGGACAAAGAGAACAGATTAGTGGCTACCAGGGGAAAGGGGGTGTGGGGGTGGGCACAGTGTGAAGGGTTGCACCTACAACATGACTAACAGACAATAATGTACAACTGAAATTTCACAAGATTGTAACCTATTATTAACTCAATAAAAATTTTATTAAAAAAAAAAGGCAAAAAGAAACCATGGTGGTTCTGGATCAGGGAAATGGAAGAATGGAAATGGAGTTATAGAAAGATTTGTCTGGCAGCGGGGTGAAAATAGACTAGAGGAGAGACTGGAGGATGAGGAAGACTCAAGAGAGGTGGCTGCAGTAACCCCACGCGAGGTATGGAGGGACGGAGGGATGGGCTAGACCATGTGGTTAAGAAAAGCACAATCCACAGAGCAGACTGCTTGGGTTCCAAGCCTAGCTCTGTCACTTACTGCATGTGACCCGTGTAAATCCAGACAGGTTACTTCCCCTCTGTATACCTCATTCCTTCTGCTTTAAAATAAAAGTAATAGTGCCCTCATCATCAGGCTGTGACAAGGACTCAAGGAGCTAAGACGTGGAACATGGAAGAGCATTCCTTACAAACACTCAAATGGCAGCTTTATTGTTCTGTTATTGTTAGCAATAGGAATGTGGAGGAAGTTTCTATATCTTTATTTTGAGTCAGTGGCAACAGATAAGAAATAAAAGAGTCAAAGGTTTAGGAAGATGTTTGCAATGCTCATATCCAATCTGGTTCTGAGTCCTGTATATTTTACATCTTAAACTATCTCTTGAATCCATCTACCTCTCTTCATCTCCACTGCCAGCACCTTAAACCCAACTGACATCCCTCCCCTACACTTCTGCAACGGCCTCCATACTGGTCTTCTTACTTCCATTCTTTCTCCTCCTACAAAGCACTCTCCACACAGCAGCCAGAGACATTTTTAAAATGTAAACTTAAAAATGTTCCTCTCTTGCTTAAAACCCTCTAATGTCCTTACATTGCTCACGAGACACTAAAAGGAAAAACACTGTTTTTCTCTACTCTACTCACATCAACACCTCTGACACTAACTGCCTGGAGTTAGCACAGACCCCACAGGTCAAGGCCTTGGTCCCACAAGACTGCCCCCCTCCCACTTCAGATGTCAATCACAAGTTGCGCCCTCCCATGCTTCTGACCCACCCACTACAAACCCAGATTCACACAACCCCTTCCCTGAGTTTCATACTTTCCTAGCGGGGCTCACAGAACTCAGGACAACTATTTACTATCACCCATTATAAAGGATACAACTCAGTGACAAATAAAATGGCAAGCAATAGGATATATTGGAGTATATGAGGAAGCCATTTGGTATAAACCTAATTCAGCCTGACTTCTTTTTTTTCCTCCAAAAGGGCCTGACTGGCTATTGAGCACGCATTGCATATCTGCTTAGACATTTCCTATGGCCAGAACAAAGGCCCTTGAGATAAAGATGCAACTTCCCCCCAACATTAGCATTTTTCCTTAGGCTAGGAACTGATTGCTACACTCACCTCCCAGCTCACCTGTGACCACCCAGCTGGAGACAACAGACTGCCACCCTGCTGTGTTCACCGAGACAGAAGACCTACCTGCTATTTCCATCAATCGCTGTGCCGACAGAGTAGTCTCGCGACTATTGTAAAAGGGACATTCCAATCATATGTGAAACATCCTCTTTGAGGGTATATAACGACCCTGTATTCCCCCCCACCTCTTTGGAGTGCTCTGTTCCTTTGTGGAAAGACTCTCCCGGGTTATAATCCTCAGATTTAAGCTCAGAATAAACTCACCCAAATTTTCACTTATAGATTGGATATGGATTATTTTCGTCATCAGGAATACCCAAATGGAAGAGATGCACAGGGTAAGGTATGTGGAAAGGTGTACAGAGCCCTCCCAGGTGCACCGCCTACATGTTCACCAACCCCAAAGCTCTCTGAACACCATAGTTTAGGGATTTTTATGGAGGCCTTGCTATGTAGGCGTGATCAATTAACTTAATCTCCAGCCCTTCTTCCCTCCCCAGAGGCCAGGGGGTGGGGCTGGAAGTTCCAACTCTCTAATCAAGCTGTTGACCAGCTCCCATCTTGAAGCATCTAGGGGCCCCCAGCCACTAGTCATTTGATTAGCAAACAAAAAGACACTCATCCCTCCAGAGATTCCAAGGGTCTCAGAAGCTCTGTGTAAGACAGGCCTATCACCCCATCACTCAGCAAATCACATGGGTTTTTGGAGCTCTGCATCAGGAACCCGGTTCAGAGACAAAACATACATTTCTTATTCTGTCACAGACACCCAACCCTTTGCCAATGGTTGGGATGAGACAAGTCAGTTGACAACTGCCCCTCACTTTCCTTTCTCCTTCTCTCTAGTAATCACCCTATGGGCTCCCCCATCCAATGGAGTTCTGACTTCATTAGCAAGGAGGAGGAAGGAAAGTGAGGGCACTCTCCTCCAGCTGGGGCTGCTAATCTTGAAGCAAATGGCTATTTTTCCCACAGCATGGAGAGAGGCTCTGAGAATGAAGTCAATATACAGAAAAGCAAAGCTTGAAGTAGGGAGTGGGACGAGAGCGCCAGCCAAACTTCCCCAACTTGTCATTTAAATGAATAAATTTCCCATTTATGATTTTGTCCCTTGCAATTGAAAAAGGGCTGACTAATATGGAAGTAGAGTTCCACACTGCCTACTCTGTTTATTTGTTGAATGTTCTTGGCTTTTTTATACTTAATTTGTTTAAAGCTGGGTTAGATGGTTGCTTAGATGATAAGCTCCTTCAGAGCAGCGATTATGCAGTAAATTTATTTTGAACAGGGCCCTGTATAAATGGGTATTTGAATAATCTTGATGCCATATTTCTCAAAATAATCCAAGTGAGAGGATAAAAAGAACTAAGAGGCATCTAAAATGGAGCACTTAAAAATCGATTGTTTATATACATCTCTCTCTAGCCCTCTACTGCATATTTACCCTACCTATGTTTTAGGAAAGAATATTAAGGTTAAAGTCTGCAATGTTCTGTTTGACACAGCAACACTGGTTTCAGTTGAGACAACCTTCTCTCAGTGGGTAAGCTCCACATCAAGGGAGGTAAAAGGTTCAAGGACCACCCAACTCTTTGCCATTGGTGAGAATGGGACACACTGGTTGGCAACTGGCCCTTGACCTCCCTCCTCCTCCCCAGCATGTCCCACTGGTTGCCTCCACCAATGCAGTTCTGACTCGCACTCTATTTCAACCTTCTCCACTTTCCCCAAGACTCCAACCACATCTGCCTCTTTCCTCATCCCCACCAGTTGACCTCACCTCTTCTAAGCCACAGAGGAAACACGGAGAGGGGACTCACTCTACTTATACTCACAAACCTTGCACCACGCCTGTAGCCTCACCCAGTCTTTCTCCTTGTCTCACATTCAGTTTAAGAGTGATCTTTCCTCCACCCAGTCCCAGCTTGTGTTTAATCCTCCGGCCTCAAGGACTTGGTGCTAGTAACTATCAAGGCCAATCCCACCCACTCCCATATTCAAACTCTCCTTCTCCATTGACTCCTTCCCACTAGCAGGCAAACTTACTCAAGTCTCTCTCCTCTTAAACAACAGAAAGACAGAGACTCTGGGTAGATCATCTCCAGGAAAAGAATCTGATTGGTTTGACCATAGGGAAAATTCTGTTCTCAGCACTGTGATAGGTACGGAAAAGAGTCATACTTAATGACAACTAAACATATTTTTTTCTTTTAAAAGATGTCATTTTAACTCTAAGAAAAATAAAAGTTGTTCAAGAGAGTAAAGGTAATCTCAAACATTATTTGGCTAAGTAATAAGAAATATTTACATATTATAATAATTAAAATATTGACTAAGGATTTAATTTTTAAAAATTTGGACATAAAATTGGGCAGAAGGGGTGAATGGAGGAAGTGATATAAGCAAGCTGAAATCCTCATCCCCCATAACAGTCAGTCGGTGGATAATGTCAACACATTGAAGAGCAAGAGAAAGTTAGAGATGTAGATCATTACTCTCCAGATTTTTAAATATATGAAGAAAAAGCTAAAAGATTTGAAACCCATTGCCTCTGCAGAGCAGGAGATGGTTATGTTATAATTCTTTCTAGCACTATTTTACTTTAAAACTATGAGCACATTTAGCTTTGATAAAAAAATAATTTTAGAACAACATGGTAAAGAGAAGAAATAATGGCATCAAAAAACATTTATATTATGATATAAAAGCAAGTGCACAAGAGGTGAAACATTCTAGGTTTGGAGTGGTGATCAAGGAGGAATTTGGCTCTATTTGTGACATTTGAATTTTACTAGAATGTATATAATTAAGAAAATGTAAGAGCCATACAAAAACACAATTAGAGGGAAAAAAGCCAACTTGGTGGATTTGGATTGTAGAAAAACAAAGCCTTGACTAAGCTGTCATCTTGATCTAGAGTGGATCAGGAATCAAAATGCACAATTCACACTAGAAAATTGAATGCATTTATCTTTAAGAAATCTCAAAACCCTCCAACACCATGGGCTGCCTTAACACTGTGGGGGCCTAGAATTGGCCACCCCAAGATATTTCTCTTTGGCACGAGGATTATTTGGGGCTAGTTACTTTTAATAAACTGCACAAAGGAAAGCAACTGAAAAGTAGAATTTACTTACCCTTTGTTAAGAGGCATTTACACTGTAAAGGAAATTTCCATCTGTAAAGTTGTCTCCCTCTTTGTACCACGAAGAAGGGGGATGACCTTATCTCTAGAAACTCTTAATCACTGCCAAAGGCAAGGACTTAAATCTGCATTTATTTACTGTACTTGTGTGGTAATCTCCCATGATCGACTCCCCCTCCACCCCCAACATCCTCCTTTGTCATTAGCTGAAGATGATATTTAAGGTGGGGGCTTCAGCCATTTTGGCGAGTTGCTCAGCTTGCCTGAGCCTCTCCCGTGTATACATGTTATAAAGCTTTGTTTAATTTTCTCCTGCTATTCTGTCTCATGTGAATTTAATTCGTTCTCCGGCCAGACGAACCCAGAGAAGGTAGAGGAAATGTCTTCCTCCCCTACAACACATTTTAAAATATGTGCTAATTCTTTTCAAATCGAATTTAACAACCTGAGGAATTTTTTAATTTCTCAAAGAAGGATCAATCAATGTGCTTTATGGATATTCTGTTCGGAGGCAGAAATGTCTGATAGCCATGGGTACTTATTCCTGAGGTTTCTTATCCAAGAGAATCCATTCTTGGACTCACCAAGCTCTAAATTTCCATTGCACTTAATGATGGACCCTAATCATTTCACTACAAGGGAAATGGGAAACATTCTTACAAGGAAATGGGGAAAGAGTCACTTCCCAGAACCTCCAAACATAGCCACAGTGGGCAAAACTTCTCCAATACATGAACTGCCGCTAACCAAAGCCACTCCAAATACCTTCTCAGTCTTCTTTTTCTCAAATACATTGTTCACACGAGGCCATAGAACACTACAGTTTAAGAACCGGGAGCATAAAGAATGTTTAGTCTAAAGACTTCGGTTTTGCCTTTTCAAAAGTCCCTTCATCTAAAAGGCCCTCACAGGGCAAAAGCACAGAGCATACTAAGGGGTCTAGACCCACAAAACAAAAAGTACCCAGTGGGGCAGGGCTGGGTGGGCTACCGCTGCCCTAGAAATACCTCAGTGGAGCAGGGCTCTGAATGTAGGCTCCCTGGGCTCGGACCCCAGCTCTGACATTTACAAGATATGTATCCTTGGATAAGTTACTTAGCCTAAAAAAGAGACACCAATAGCACCTCCCTCGACAAGCTGTGAAGGATTAATGAGATACTGCACATAAAGCAGGGCCCAGCCCACATTAAAGGCCCTGGAGAGGCAACCCCTCTGATTACCGGAGCTTGCCTTTGGCCATCCTCCAGAGAGGCTTTCCACAGAAGGGCTCCTGGGAGGTCGCATGTATTCACGTTTCTAACATGGTGTGCCCTCGCCCAGAGACTGGAAGATCTTCTTCTACTTGCTGAGCCTTGGCGAGCCAGGCCTGTGAGCATAGGATTATCTGGCAATAACCACTTGGAAACTGCAGGCCAAGCACTTATCAGATGCAATGAAGATATCCAGGTGGGGTCTGTAAGATACTGAGTTGGGGAAACTGCCTAATCCCTGCTCCCTGGGCTCCCTTCATGGTCTGGAAAATCTACACATCACCACTGCTCATGCCAGTCCTCCCAGCTCCTACCAGCCCTGCAGGAGCAATCTCATTGCAAGCTCAGCCAGCCAGTTGCATTGATTGCATCCATTTCAGCCCATAAGCCACTGGCCCTGGATAGTGATCAGGGAAAGGGTCTACTGGCAGCTGGAACAGACTCCCCATCCCCACCCCCATCCCCATAACAAGTGGCTATTGCTTTCCCTTTCACTAATATCAGTCCTGAGTCTCCCAGACCTCCAGATATTATGTGGTTTGTGGTATTTTCCCCAGCTCAGTGGGGGAAAAAACCTATAGTCATCCCTCCCTGCCCAGAAAACTTCAAATACCAGTTTAGATGTCACTCTCTAGGTCTCCCTGACCAAGGTACCCTCCACATCTCCCAGACACACACTCATCCTGTGGCAGTGCCTCCCAGCCCTCTTCTCACAGGGCACACACAGAGAATGATACTATTTGTACTGCACACTGGGGTATGTGGGCACAGAGCCACTAGAGGTGGCAGGGCCCATAAATGCTGTACCTGGGCTGAGAGGATGGAAATCTTGACATACTCCTAACCCCCTCCTGGGACATGGTGCTGTATCACAGTGCTGTGTCCTATATCCCTGTGCTTGGTCCTGCATCACAGTGCACGATGCACAGTCCTGTATCACAGTGCACAATGCATAGTCCTGTATCACAGTGCATGGTTCTGTATCATAGTCTTATTTATAGATCATAATATGCAGTCCCATGTCATGGTACATGGTCCTGTATCATGGTGATCATTACATTTAGTGACTTGCCCAGTGACTTTTCTGTCTCCCCTACAAGACACTAAACTCCATGAGAGGGACTGGGTGTCGTTTGCTGGTATCTCCCCAACTTCCAGAGGAGGGTTGGCTCTGAGCAGTGTTCAATTCATATTCATTCAACGTATGAACAATAAAGGAAAGCAGGACAGGGGCACAAGAAGGTAGAACAACCTTCTTGATTTAAACTCAATTTCCTTTTCAAAACCGTAAAGCAAATCTCCTTTATAAACACCTTCAGGAGTAAAGTACCTCTATTCTGCTCTCCCTCCCTTTTGGAGATGAAGAGAAAACAAAAGAAAAGAAAATCATGTTTGACGAAGTTGAAAATGGTCCCCAGCCCGAACAACTAGGTTTCCAGAAGGGCTACCAAGCACAGTGAAAATCGGACCTGGTCAGGGAGCGGGGAAGCAGAGGTAACAAGGTGCTGGAACTCAAGCTACAAGCAACGCAGAAGCTGTCTTAAAGCAGTTCATCTCGAGGGACTCCGCAGTCTGGGAGCACAACTCTGGGTGCATTTGACACCACCTAGTGGGCAGGGAGCCTAAGAAATGTGCAGATGTGCCATCTTTGCTGAAAGCAATCTCTCAGCATGGCTGGAAAGGGAAAAGAGGATGGGCATTGATAACAGTAGCGAGTACTTCATAAGTGTTAATGTGCCGGAAGACATTTAAGTGGTTTAAAAGCACAGGCTCACTTAATCCTCAAAACACACCTCTGAGACAGGAGCTATTCTCCTCATTTTACAGATGGGGAAACTGAGACACAAAAAGGCTAAGTAAATTGTCCCAGGCCACACAAATCGAAAGCAGGGCAGCCAAAATTTGAACCTTGGCCTGCACTCCTGAGCCTGCACAATTACCCACTAAGCCAGTCCTGAGGCTACTCAGTCAACACAAGGGTTTAAAATGCTAGATCACGATATGAGGAACTGTGGGTATGACTTCACTGCTCGACACTCTGCTTGGGTCTTAGGGCAGAGTGAGACAGTGCTCAGAAACAACAGGCAAGATCCAGCAGTACAACAGACAGTCAAATGACTCAACTCCAGCTCCTCCCCAACCCTGTGTTGGCAAACAGGTGGCTCACAGAGCAAAGCCCCTTTCACAGCGGAGTGATGCCTAAGAAGAATCCTGGCAAGGGACCTAGACAAAAACCCTGCAAGAAGGGAGGAAAGAAATGTGACCAAGTAAGGGTAAAAAATACATACCCCAAAAGTGATGCCACGAAGGAGATGAAAATGGATGTATTAATAAAAATATGGTTTGTCTGAACTAAGACCCCAAAGAAGAATAAAGGCCTCAAAAGAGAGGTAAGACAACAAAAGAATATAAAAGGACGTTGACAAAGTTCATGGGAGAAATTGAAAAGAACAACAAAGCCATTACACGAGTGAAAATGTCATCAGAAGAAGCAAGAAGAGACACTACAAACGGAGCTGGGGCATTCAGAGAGGCTTCTGTATAAAGCGATAAAGGTAAGATAAGAAGAGAGCTAACATCAAGCCAAACTCTTTTAAATTGTCAGAAAAAAAAGACACTCAAAACAAAACTGCAAAACATTGCTACCTCCTGAATGAATTTCAAAAAGTATTAAAAGCAAAAACCACAATACACACAAAAAAAGATGATAGAACCAAGGCTAAACGTACCTCTGTGTACTGACACAGAATGATGTGCAAGCTGTAGATTTTAAAAAACAAGGTTCAGAAAGTGGGTAGAGTATGTGTTTATTTGAAAAGGAAAATTAAAAAACAGGCTATGCATTCATGTGAATGCTTGTATGCATACAGACACATGTGGAAAGAACACAGTTAAACTGTAGACAGACTGTCTCTGAGGAGGGGCACTGGCGGTCTGTGGCGGCTGCAGACGTTACTTTGACCCTATACCCTTTTGTGCTGTTTGAATGTTACCACCACCACCACCTCAACAAAAAACTTTTCAAAGAAAAGGATATATCTTTTTGACCATCAAGTATATGTGAAAATATGAATGACTACACAATGGGGAGCTCTAGGGTCCTTTCTTGGGTTGAGTGGACCAGGAAGTATATCAACACAGTCAAACCACTCAACAAATGCAATGTGCTCCCATTTTTTACAAATCTGATCAAGGCATCACTCTTCCCCTAGCTGGGGATCCAGTTCAATAACATCATATCATTGTACAGCTTCAGTCCTTTCATAGCTTTTCCATTCAGTCAAGAACATACATGCAGGCATAAAAATGTCCCCATATGTACAATTAGAATGAGTGATGTACTTAATAAATGTGCTTGGCAAAGTTCTAGCCTCTAGGGGACAAGTAGCCAGTGGTTCTTTAGACCTATAAAGGAAAGAGAGTTGCTTTGTGTCATTCTGTTCAGACCGAATTTTCTCCATGATCCATTTACAGTAAAGTTAGGAGCAGAGAATATATAAGAAATAGCTGGCATGGCTATTACTCCTGTCCTGATGGCTTCATCGTGGCACACTTGGAAATCCCAGCTACCCAAGCAGGGCCCCAGAATTGTCATGGAGGCCCTTAATGATAAAGCTTCTCTTCTTCAAGGCCAATTTTGAGAGTTACAATGCTACAGAAAAAAGGTATCTTCTTAATTAAAATGAGCTAAAGGCCAAGTGACACACTTAATTTTCCATCTAGAATCTAAATTTCTAAAAGAACAAAATAGGAACCATCTTCTAACGTACTCCAAATGAATGTATTTGACCTGAGTTCAGGCTCTGTGGGGCAGACGGCCAGAAATGCACATGTGGTTAACTAAGAGACATGTTCTGCAGTGAAATAATGACTTTCGTAAAGAAGAGCAATCTTACCAGCTGCACCAGTTTTAAAAAATCAACGAAGACATCACTTCTCAGCATTTTTGGGTCCACAGTTACTGAAAAACATGGACAGCGAGCCAGGTTAGCACAGGGCTTGGTGGAAGTCTCTATTAGACTACTCTGTCCTCCAGGAAGCCCTCCAGGCCTTGCCAGTGCAGCGCTGCCTGCTTGAAGGCGTGCAGCCTGTGACTTCTGAAATACATGAAAATCCACGGTCTGCTTCTCCAAGCAGCTGTGACGACAACAAGGACCCACCCCACCAATCTCGGTTGACTCCTTCCGGGGATCTCACTTTCTGCAATGCATACCTGCATCGCTCACTATCCACTTTGCTGCCCTACCAGGATGACGATGAAGCTAATATGAAGAAGTGAAAGATCTTAGAACTTGGACTTAGACTCCACTTTAGCAAGACACTTAGTAATTTGAAAATTTTAAGTCGAGAGCACCTCTTTTAATGATGGCCACTCTCAAGAAGTTACCCAAAAAAAGGGCAATTGTAAGGGTGTCGGAGAGATTTAAAGTCTTCCATTCTTCTATATTTATAAGAGTATTTTCCCCTTAGTTTTAAAACTCCAGATACCAATACCCAGGTGCTGGGGACAGTGCAGACGGGGCAGAGACCCTCCCCTGAGAACTCCATGCTCATGCATGAGGTGCTCCTCAGCCCACCTCTGCATCGCCTGTCTTCCTTCCCACAAGTCCTCTCCTGGACCTGCTCCTTAGCTAGACTTATGTACTTAAGAAATCTGTATTACATATCTTTCTTCTTTCTTTTCTTCTTCTTGTTGTTTTACTGATTTCATCAAATAACTTCTATCAGCATTCAAAACCAGCACTGACTGAGGTCATTTCAGGTTGTACCTTTCTCAAACAAAGCCATGCTTTTCAAAATAAAGTAACTAAGACAGAGTCTCTGTAACACGAGAAACTTTTTATAAAAGGGTATTTCTGAGGGTATAATTTTAGGGGGAAAAAGCCTTTGTCTTATTTTCTGGAATACATGTGTTATATATGCAAACTAGTTTTATAGTCATTGCATGAATTCTCAGAGATGGGGAAAGCTATTGAAAAAAGTGTTCAAGGACCAGCCTGGTGGCATAGTGGTTAAGTTTGCAAACTCTGCTTTGGTGGCCCGGGGTTCACGGATTCGGATCCCAGGCACAGACCTAACACTGCTCATTAGGCCAAGCTGTGGCAGCATCCCACATAAAATAAAGGAAGATTGGCACAGATGTTAGCTCAGCAACACTCTTCCTCAAGCAAAAAGAGGAAGATTGGCAACAGATGTTGGCTCTGGGCCAATCTTCCTCACCCCCAAAGAGAGAAAAAAAGAGTGTTCATCCAACTGTACAACTGTTAAGTAGCAGGTACTATGCTAAGCACTTTGTATATTTTAGCTGTTTAATCTTCACAACAAACCCTGAAGTAAATATTATTTCCATCCTACAGATAGAGACATTGAGGCCCAGAGAAGGTTAAGTGTCTGGCCCAAGGTCACACAGCGAAGAGCAAACCTGGAACTTCACTCCAGGTCTCTAGAACTGTGCTCTCAGTCACGACACTAAGCTATGCTGTCTCCTTGCTTTACCTTGCTGAAGAAGATGCACAAGACATCCTGATGATGTCGTGAAAGACCAGGCCTGGAAAAGTGACCCCTTAAGCACCACCATCATTTGTGAAAAGGCCAGTTCATAAAGCAATACTTACTGAGACGTGATAAAACAAACTAAGAGACAATGAAAATTCAAAACGCATTACATTTTGAGCTTGAAAAGGCTAATTTAACAAGTCTACAACAGGTATATTCTCGACTACAAAAGACAAATGGGGAATAGATGACTTCTAGAATTTTTACGTACTATGTTTTTAAAAAAATGTGCAGCCATGAGAAATAATGAGGTAAATCTATAATTGCTGGCCTAGAATGATATGTAAAAAATATATTTTAAGAGGAAAAAATCGACATACCGAAGTAAAAACTTTTATTCTTTTGCTATGAGGACATCAGTGGGGTAGCTGGTGAAGTTTGAATCAGGTCTCTAAATTAGATAACATTACTGTCTCAATATTAATTGCCTGATTTTGATAACTAGACTGTGGTTATAGAAGAGAATGTCCTTGATCTTAGGAAATACACACAAAGTATTTAAGGGTTAAGTGGCTTGTGTGTGCAACACAAGTACCTCAAAAAATTATATATTATATATGTGTACGTATATATGTACATTCATATATAATATGAATGTATATTTACATATATTCATAACACACACAGAAAAGCGAGAGAGAATGCTAAAGCAAATGTAAAATGTTAACATTTGGGAAACCTGGGTGAAGAGTACACAGAAATTCTTTGCATTATCTTTGCAACTTTTCTGTAAATCAGAAATTCATTCAGAATGAATGTTTTTAAAAATCAGGTACAGAAAAGTGTGTAGAGTAAGTTTCAATTTGTTTTTAACAAACACGGATGCACATACACACTAGTAGGCACACAGATAGTTTCTGAGGATACACAAACTGCTTGTAGTAGTATTTTCTTCTAGACGCCTAGGGCTCTGGGGTAAAAAGGAATGTACCTTTTATTGTACACTCTTTGGACAAGTTATATTTTTAAAACATTTTGTGTATATACTGTTTCCCCTTTTTAAAACCCTTAAATATTTCAATGCCAAGTTTGCTATTTCTCCCCAACTCCCGCTTTTTGTGAGAGCTCAGTCTTGCTGACCACAGTTTTGCTGTGCACAGCACTTTCAGGACACAGGCAATGGGCCAGGACTGTTGTGCCGCAAGCCTCCTGGGGCCAGAGCAGACCTCCAAGTGTCCCTGGTGCCTTGGCTCAGCTTCCTGGGGAGGACAGAGAGGGAGGTGCCATCCCTGGCACTGCCAGTGAACCTCTCTGATAGCTCCTGAGAGCTCGGGTGTAAACAGTTCATCTTATCCTTTGTTCGGTCTTAATCCATGTAATATCTCTTTGACTTCTACAATCAAAGCCAACAGATAGCACCCAGGGGCAAATATGAACATAAAGCATTTTTAAAACCAAATACAAAGACCACGTATTGTATGATTCCATTCATAGGAAATGTCCAGAATAGGCAAATCTATAGACAGAAATTAGTGTAGTGGGTGACAGGAACTGGTGGGGGGGAGGAATAGGGAGTGACTGATAATAGCTATGAGGTCTCTTTTTGGGGTGATAAAAATGTTCCCAAATTAGATTACAGTTACGGTTGCACAATCCTATAAATATACTAAAAACCAGTGAATTGTAAGCTTTAAATGGGTAAATTTTATGGTATGTAACCCGTATCTCAATAAATCTGTAAAAAAATACAAACACATACCATTTTGCAAGTACTGTTCCAGCTGATCCCTCCTCGCATCAGCCATAGATGTGGTCATCGCCAAGTAGTACTTCGGTGGAAAGGGTGGCAGGCAGTTTCCAAAGACCCGCCTCAGCTGAAAGATCCAGAAAACACACAGTTTAAGACAAAGAGCCTCCAATTCAAGGTTGGTGAGACAGCAAAGCCTCCTCTCAGAGTAGGTCTCAGTCCAGCACTTTATTTAAAATTAACCCTTCCTGTTGGCCAAAAGGAGGAAAAGGGGATACTCTGATTTTCTTAAGGAGGTATTTATTTCAGTATGCGTTTCTAGAGATACTATTAGATGTATCACAGATGGATGACTCCAGTCAGAGTTTGGTAGACTTGGGGTAATTTTAATTTTTCATATGTTTCTATGAGACTTCCCACCACTCACATCATACAATACTTCCTTAACTCATACCCCAGTAGTATCTGTGATACCAATGAGGATGGTTAGAAATTTAATTCCCCCACCCCACCCCCCCTTCACCAAATCTGAACACAACAGCAGGTATTTACAGCTGTGTCAGCTAATACAGTAGCCACTAGCCACCTGTGCCTAAGGAGCACTGGAAATGTGGCTGGTTGGAATTTTAGATGTGCTATAAGTGGAAAACACACTGCAGACCATGAAGACTTAGTAAAAAGAAAAGAGAAATGTAAAATATCTCACTAATAATTTTTATACTGACTACATGTTGAAATAATTTTAGATATGTTGGATTAAATAAAAAATATTACTAAGATTAATTCTGTTTACTTTTAATGTGGCTATCAGAAAATTTAAAATTACATATGTGGCTCACATTACATTTCTATTGGACAGGGCTGGTTTATAGAATTCCTACACGTCTGACATATGATTCTAACAGAAACCCAGTTAAGCTCTTCCCTCCTAACTACCCATGTATGACCCAAGACTACGGCGGTAATTATTTTTATGAAAGCTGATAGTAGATGCATCAAAAATAATTTTTGGTTATTTTAACCAAATAACCAAAAGTGCATCTTCCTTCACTCCAACCCCAAACTCAGAGTGGTGGCTTAAAGATAAGGCATAGCATCCTTCTCTTTAAAATGGGAGAAAGAAAACCAGTCAGAAACCCAGTCAGGTTTTAACCTGGTACTTCTGGAGCAATAGGGCTGAAACTCTCACAATTACTGCAGTCAGTGGCTTACAGAAAATGAAAGCAGATCAAAGAGAAATGAGAGTGCAAACAGGTAAGAGTTTTAATTCCATGACCTTTGTCACTAATACAGTGTGTATTTGACAAATATTTACCTTCCATAAGCCCTAACTTCAAAATACATCAAGAATTTGACCACATCTCTCCACCCTCACTGCCATCACTCTGGTCCAAGCCACTGTTGTCTCTTTTCCAGTTTATTGTAGTAGCTTTACAATAGGTCTTGCTGTTGTCTGTCCTTTACCCTCTTCATTCTATTCCTAATAGAGCATCTAAGGTGATACTTTAGAAATGTAAGTCAGATCTTTCCACTGCCCTGCTCAAAATCCTTCCTGGCTTCCCCTCTCAGTCACGTAAAAGCCAAAATCCTTAAAATGCCCTAGAACTGTGCCATCCAATATGATGCCCATTAGTCACTTGTGACTATTTAAATTTAAACTCAAATTAATTAAAATAAAATAAAATTTAAAATTCAGTTCCTCAGTCATACTACTCACATTTCAAATACTCAATAGCCACTCAAAATGTAGCAAATTGCTACTGAATTGGGTAAAGATATAGAGCATTTCTATTAGCACAGAAAGTTCTGTTGGACAGTGTTGGTCTAACATCTAGAAAGGTTATTAACTGCCTGCCCGTAGGTAAGATACAGCTCCCTGATGTGTTTTGTTTGGTCTGTTAGGTTGTTGTTTGTCTGATATATAGAGAATTTGGATTTGATGCCAACATTTATTTTTGCAATTACAAAATTTTTAAAGTTATGTCTTGGAGGGAATACAAAATAGTATAGCCTCTTTGGAAGATAGCTTGGCAATTTCTTACAAAGCTAAACATAGTTCTGCTATATAATCCAGCAGTCATGCTCCTTGGTACTTACCCAACAGATCTGAAAACTATGTCCACAAAAATCTGCATGCAAATCTTTATAGCTGCTTTATTCATAACTACCAAAAGCTGAAAGCAACCAAGATCCTTCAATATGTGAATGGGTAAACAAACTGTGGTGCATCCATACAATGGAATATTATCCAGCACTAAAAAGAAATGAGCTAACAAGCCATGGAAAGACATGGAGGAACCTTAAATGCATATTTATAAGTGAAAGAAGCCAGTCTAAAAAAAGCTACATGCTGTATGATTTCAATTATATGACACTGTGGAAAACACAAAATTATAGAGATAGCAAAAATATCAATGGTCACCAGGAGTCTGGGGTAAGGTGGTGCTGAATTGGTAAAGGACTTGGAATGTTTTAGGGCAGTGAAACTACTCTGCATGATTACTGTCACTATGGATACATGACACTATGCATTTTTCAAACCCACTGAACTTTACAACAAAACCTTAATGCATGCAAATATTTAAAAAATCATTTAGGAGGTTGGAGGAATCCCAGGATGGAATGCAAAATATGACAAAACAATCTAACTATATTACAAATGTATGAAACAACTTCATTGAAAGGAGTGAGGGAAAACAGTGTTGACCTAAGTAGCTTTGGAAATGAGTGGAGTCTATAAAACTAAAGGCAAAAGAAACTGTACATAAGCACTGTACTCTATCTGATGAAGTTTTTTCCCATGGGGGTACAGGTAAACAATTCTGATACTACATGTGTGTACAAATTTAACAATTAAATAAATGGATGACAGGTGGTGCGAGTTAGGTTTCTCACTGCTGGAGTGGGAATTTTCAGGTAAGTAAGAGGAATAGGCTAGAACAATCCTGTGGTAATGGATTATAGTTGGAGGTATTGGTCTGAACTCATGTCTAGCTTAATACAGATACAGATAGTTACATAAAGAACTATTTACAGACACGCATATATACCCACATTAGCATACACACATATTTTCCTTGCTTGGTCAACTGAGAGGACTTAGAAGCAACAACACTTCAATAGCATTGAACACACCTAGCGCCCAGGTCTGGGTTTCCAATATCGTTCTCCAATAAAAGCAACCAGGGCTCCATGGAGAAAGGGTTGATTCTAGGACAGAGGCAGGAAATATATGAGTCAGGAGCATATTGTAGCACCAGAAAATAAGGCAGAGCTCAAAACAAAAAAATCAACAATGGGTGTATGTCAGAGACACAGGAGTACACTGAAAGAGCTCCCGTAGGCCAAAGCTGGAACAATTAAAATGACAAAATAAGGCAGTATTGAAGCATAACCCTAAGTATAAATATCCAGGAACCATATAGATATAATTTATTGAATAAATAAGTAGGAGAGAAGAAACAAATCTCCTGTGCAGAAGAATCCCAAATAATTTATGTAGATACTCATCTGCAAGGAGATGGAACATAAATCCCACTCTTTAAGTGTGGGCTGCGTACAATGACTTCCTTCCAAAGTGTACACTATGGAAAGTAAGGAAAAGGAGCAACTTGACAATGGTGAAACCTGACACAAATGACCTCAGCCAAGTGATCAAGGTCAACATCAAGAGTGATAGGTCATGTTGATAATAGGTACCTTGAAAATATGTGATTAGAATGGCACTTGACTTTTGCGGTCTTCCTCCCAAAAACCCATAACCTCAGTCTGGTCATGTGAAAAACATCAGATTCCAATAGGGGGACATTCCACAAAATAGCTGACCAGTGCTCCTCAAAATGGTCAAAGTCATTAAAAACAAGAAAAGTCTGAGAAACTGTCACAGTTAAAAGGAGCCTAAGGAGACAAAGCAACTAAATATAATGTGATATCCTGGATGAGATCATAGGACAGAAACAGGACACTAGGTAAACGTTAAAGAAGTCTAAATGAATTATGGACTATAGTTAATAACAACGTGTCAATACTGGTTCATTAACTGTAACAAATGTACCATACTAATGGAAAACAATGGGGAAACTGGGTGTGGGACATATGAGGATTCTCTGCACTATGAGAAAAATTGAAATTTTTTTGTAAATCTAAAACTGGTCTACAAAAATAAAGTTTATTAAAAAAAACCCCTCTGATTTCTGGCTTTTCTTGAAAAATCAGAAAGTCTAGAATCACTGGGTTCACACTCGCCTGGCCACCGTCCTCTTTAGAGGAGACCTGAGCAGTCCCCACCACTCCCCATTGCCTCTTACCTGGCCCATGCCTCTCAGTTAAATTACCTGCCTGACCCCTGCAACCATTTAAGTTTGCAACCTTTCTTCTAAATCTAGTAGTATCAATATTATAGCAATAATTCTGTTTCTTTTAAATTCAAGGAAATTTTCCTGCCATGCCAAACACCATCCAAAGGCACCCCAGCTGGAGCATCATCCCAGGAATCGCTGCTCAAACAACCAAGGATTTATGGACCCCCATCTCTGCTAATTCCATTAAATAGAAGCAGAAATTTGTCTTCTCTACATGCAATTATTTCTTCATTAAGTGATCTTTTAAGACAATTGTGTTTCTTGGCATGCGTTCATAAATTTCGCAGATGCTTCCAATTTGGTTCAAATCACAACAGCCTTGAGCCACCAGATCTGCCTGGGTTAGCCACCTGCGGGAGAGCATCCCGGGGGAAGCCCCTATGCTAAGGCCAAGAACTGGGGAAAAGTCAACAAGGATTACAGTTCTAATACCCATCACAGCAGCAAAGAAACTCTTCCAGCAGGTTTTACAACCTGAGCTGACTTCTCAAGAATCTTGCCCCTCCTTTTTCTAATACTGGTCTAGGGAGAAGACAAACATATAATAAATCAAGTAAAGTCTGCCAAAAGTCAGTAATCAACTCCACAAGTTCTTCAACCCCGTCAAAATATAACCTTATCATTGGTCTCAGATAGCACATAGTTTAGCATTAAAATCACTAGCATACTGAGAACTATCTGGTATTAGAGTTTAGTCCAATCACTGTTTCAAAAAATTGTTTAAAGAGATCAAAACGAAAATATCTCTCTTCTGTTCTTTTCTTATAAGGTGTTTTTATTTGTTTGGTCTTTTTTGTTTTTAAAGACCATGTTCAGATAACGTATTTTTCTTAACACCAGCACAACCTCCTGCACCGATTTCTCCATTGTGCAGTTCTGCCTTTTCACACGAAGAGATGAAGAGGACTTTACTGGCCAGTTGAAAATACCACCTCCTTCCCGGCCCTATAAGTCATAGCCCCCCGTAGCTATCCCAGAGCGACAACCTGGGTCAGGTGGAATTACAGACACAAACGGTGTCCTTTCTATAGTCTGTTTCTAACGTTGACTCGCTCATCCCACCTCTCCAAGATGCCTCATAATCAAACCTCCAGATTTACCAGGTAAAGGGCCACAGCTCAAAGCAATCTGGGCTGGGCATCTGGTACCAAAGAACATTAGCATGGAGCTTGTGTATTATCCCATTTGCCCCTAAAAATATCCTTGTGAGGTAGATGATCATCATCACCATTGACATTGTCATCCTCCCAGCTTGACGATAAGAGTAACCTGAAGCTCAGGATGACGAGGAGACTCAAATAAAGGTCCTACAAGGTAACGAGCGGCAGAATTTGGACACAGTCTTTTCACTACTTTTTCCTTCTCCTCTCCCTCATTTTCCTTCCCTCTTCCTCCTCCTCCTTGTCCCTCACCAAATCTCTACTGAGCATCTATTAAAGTAGGATTCTGTGCTGGGTATGCTATGCCTACAGGCTTCATTTATTCCTTCATTTAAATATTTGTTTTTGCAACTACCTAATCAGAGGAGACAAAATATGCACACAAAAAGAGGAATACGACAAAGTCTAAACACAAAGCGGCACAGGAATCAGAGAAGGCATCTCGTGCAATCAAGGGAGACTTACCAGAGGAGGCAGGGCTTGAGGTGGATCTTGAGAGAGAGAGAGCTGGGCCCTGACCAGTGGGTCAGGAAGCAGGAGGGGGAAACGAGCCAGGCAGAGGCACTGAATCAGCCAGCCTGATACAAACAAAGGGTGTGAGTGGGGAAAGAGGGCAGATCAGGCGAAAGGGGTGAAGGAGCCAGGCTGGGTCAGCACCTGGAAGGGAGGAAGACTGAGCCAGTGTGTATGGGCTCGCACAGCCCTCCTCTCCCACTGAAGGATCCTTTACAACCTTCCACGGCTTGTCCCCATTGCCGTGTCTGATGCTGGCAGAATGTCTGCAAAGAGGCAAGCATCCTTTTCATAGAGTCCAGTATCACTTACACAGATGGCCTCATCTTTAACACTTGGCCAAAATAAGCCAGCGAAATGTTTCCTTCACAGATTTCTTTAAGTCTATTTGCAGGAGGTGGTGTAGGGAAGGGCAGGGGCATACATCAAACTGGTTTTATTCATCTAAAGGCAAAGAAAAAAGTCAAGTGAGGCAGTTCACACAGCAGAGATAGATGGGCAGCATTCAGCAGCAGAGGGGCAAGCTGCCAGACCTCGAGGGAGCCTCAGTGGGGGACGGGGCTGAAGGCCATGACTTGAGTGTGCAGATCACAACCGACCTCTGGGAAACACAACCATCTCTCCGCAGTTCAGTCTTATACACATTAGCCTCCTCAGAGCTTGGCTGAGAAGGAGCAGGGGCCACCTCACCAGCGACAGGTGCTCCTCCTCCGTCGCAGAGTTATCCAATATACAAAGTGGAAACACAATTGTTAAAGCCAACAATGCACTCAAGTCAGGATCTTCACTTAATTTAAAACAGCACATGGCACGTAATAGAAACTTAGTAAATATTTAAGTAAACGAATAAGTCAGTTAATTCTATAACATGAAATGTTTATTCTATTGAGGTGCAGAACTTTCCAGGGAATAAAGTAGAAATTAACTTATACTCACAAAACACATACACAGATGGGGCCTTTATATTGTTTCCTATTTTATAGTGCTTTGTATAAAATCAGATTACAAACTCGAGCAATTTCACATCTCCATGGAAGAGAAGAATAAAAACATGCTGAGAAGTGGCTGGGAGAGGTCAGCCAACCTTTCAGTCTCAGACTTAGGTTGCCAGATCAAATACAGGATGCTCAGTTACTTAGGTCCCAAACATTGCATGGGGCATGCTTACACTAAAAAAGTGTTAGCTGTTTATCTGAAATTCACATTTAACTGGGGATCCTGTATTTCTGGTTGCTAAATCTAGCAAACTTACTCAGACTCTTTATTTATAAAATGGGAGTAATAACAACAATTGCACTACTGACCTTAAAGGGCTTGCTGGGCACCTGGAATAAAATCCTGTGCCTGGAACTCTGAGGACAGAAAGCAGACTTTGGTTGTCTGGGGCCAGCGGTAGAGGCAGGGGATCAAGGGCAAAGGGGACAAGGGAACTGTTCTTTATCTTGATTATGGTGGCACTAATTGTACACATTTACTAAAATTCACCACACTGAACACCTAAAATTGGAGAATTTTATTATGTTATTCCAAAACAGAGTAAAAGCATGTTACTTTAAGACTTAATTAACTGTATTTACTGATACAATTTATTTTGTCAACTTTAGTAAGAAACCACAAAATGTAATGGGTCCGAGCAGGCTCCAACACTTACTAGCAGCAAGACTTTGGGCAAGGTGTGCCTCAGTTTTCCCATCTGTTAAATGGGGCTAATTATAATCCTAGCTCATAGGACTGTTGTAAAAATTAAAGATGCTATCCTATGCAAAGCTCTTGGCACCAACCTTAGCACACAGTAACTGCTTAACTGTTAGTGTTTTAAATTAATAATAAATACCAATAGCCATCTAAGATCTAAATAGTTTCTCTAAAATGAAGTTGTTCCTACAGAAAGGGGTAAAAATGATAAGTGCAAGGTGTAAGGTAGTTGGAAACTGCATAAAGAAATCTCCACTTTAGGATTTTGAAAAACCCGAGACAAATGTGAAGTATTCATTAATATCTATTGTATGTGCCTCAGAGGGCACTGGGCTTGGCAGTTCAATGTTTCAGAGTCCACTATAGGGAACAGCCAACGGTTTCTTGTTCCTGGCTTCCAACACAGAAGATCAAGAACAAATGTTTACTCACTTTACGTCTCTGCTTCTGGACCTGCTAGGACTTGACAGGTCTGGGTTTTTCTGGAAAAAAGCATTTTCGTAAGTCTGTTGGTTAAGGAGGGCCAGATTCAGGAATTCCTCCAACCTCTGAGGTAATAAATCTTTCCTGAGTGTGTACTAAGTGCCAGGCTCTGTGAGAAACTGGTCCGTCTTCACAAGTAGCCTGTGAGCTGACATCCATAACCACCTATTTGCTCATTATTTCTGATGAGAAAATTGAAGGTCAGAGAAGAGGTGAGGTGACCAGCCAGGAAGTGGTCAGTCACTTCCACCGATCTCCCTCCTCCCTTCTGCTTCTCACCTTCTGATGGCTACCTCCCCAGGCCCACCTCACATTATAGGCAGACAGAGGAGGGGGAGAGAGAACTCAACTTCCTCCTCCAAATGCCTGGAACACCTGCACTTTCTCTTCCTTCCAGATCCTCATCTGCCCACCTCTGCACTCCTCCCAACTCCCCAAACATGTCTCGTCACAAGCAGCTTCTCATCTTTCAGAAGTCTGAATCCATGCCCTTCCTCATTCAGTCATCCGACCATCAAACCTGTGGGCCTATTGGGTCACAGGTACTGTCCAGGTGCTAGCAACTCAAAGACCACCACAGAAATTAATTAACAACCACTTTACAACTATTTTCTGTTGACTTCAAAGATAACTTAATTATATCTTGAAAATGGACTTTTCCAATGCACTATGACGTACGAGCAAAAAGGCTCGCTGCAGTCATGTTTTCAGTTGTAGAAAAGTGGAACTGAGCTGGCCATCAACAGAAGATGGTTAAGGAAATGTGGTCAATCTACTCACTCCAAACCAGAGACTGTCAGAAAAGACTGTCCCAGAATTGTTAATAGCTGTTGCCTGGGCAAGTTACTTCTTTCCTTTCCTTTGTTTCTCTCCTTTTCTCTGTTTCTTATACTTTAAGTATGTGCTCTTTATAATCAGGATACAAAATCTAAAAAAAATTTTAAAGAACAAACTGTGTGGCGGTGGAGGTGGGTGAAGCTTATTTCCAAACTTCCATTTACTCCTCTCACCCATTTTGAAGACTCACAGCCCTTCCTTATTAGGACAATAAAGCCCATGAGAAGAGGCTAATAAATCAGTAAGCCTGCAGAGAAAATGGCATCAGGACCTCAGAGTGAGAAACCATGTGTGAAATGGCCTCCTGTCTTGATAAGTCATCTGTCTCCTGCGTTCCCCGCCTGCCAGTACTTGAAGCCTATGAATATAGTCATTTGAAAACAGAAATAGACACCTTTTTAAAGGGGGTAAGCTTAAACTCTGGGAGAAAAGAGATTAAATACTCATGTACAAGATTCCTCAGACTACACCTTGGTCTAGACTCGGTTTGGTCATTTCGAATGGGGACATTGTCGTGGGGAACAGCTGGCACTGAAACGGAGGGCACCACTGCCCAGCACCGTGCCAGGTGGGGCCGGTGGGAGCACTGCGCTGGAAGGGGTTGGGAGAATCACCTGCGTGTGCCCGGTCCCTCATCTCCCAGCTGCAGATGATTAAGAACGGCACCACGTATTCATTGAGCTCTACGGCAAGCAATTCACAATCCTTACCACGACCCTGTTTGACAGACTAGGAGCCTGAAGCCCTCAAACGGCCCAGTGTGTTGTTAGAGTCACGGGTCCAGAGCCCGCTGGGCGCGCTTTTCCTCACCCGCCTCGGACCCGCTCACCTGTTCGTTCCAACGATGCAGCTGGCTGTAGCGCACCCTGCAGAAGAGGAACCCGTCCAGGTACACGGAGTACAGCTGCAAACAGAGACATCCCGTCCCAGATTAGCCGAGCGAGGTGAGTCCCCGCCAGGTCACCGGCCTCCTCCCTGCCCGCGCGGACCCTGCCCCCGGCGCACCACGTAGCGGCCCCCCAGCGCGTCAGGCCGCTGCTGGGACACCGGGATACAGAAGTGCATCTTCATGGCTCGGGCGGCGACTCCAGAACAGCGCGGGGAACCTGACCTGCGGCCGCGGAGCGCGGTCTGCGAGTTCAGGCTCGGGCTGCAGCCGGGGAGGCGGACCGTGGCGGCGCAGCCCTCGCCTCGAGCCCCGGAGCTGCGAGCGCAGCGGGGTCGGCCACGCCGCCCGGGGCGGGGCCCTGCTCCCGGCTCCCCGGCGTCCCGGCGTCCGCAGGCGGGGCCAGGGGCCAGGCCGTGCCGCCTCCTGCTCGCCGGCCTGCTCCGGCTGCGCGCCCGGGTCCCCGGACGGTGGGAGGCGGCGAGCGTCTGCGGCCCCAGGCCCAGCGCTGTCGCCGCCTGTAGCCGCCTGCGCCCGCGGCGGGGCTCCCGGGCCGGTGGGGCCTGGACGGAGCTCAGGGAGAGAGCGGCCCTAGGGAGCGCAGAGCCCTCCCTGGGCCCGGGGTTTCACCCGGCGCTCTGGGGACTCCTGGGGGAAACTGCGTGGGTGGGTTGGATGGCGGAATTCTTCTGGGGAGAAGGTCCAGGCTTTTCGTCAGATTTTCCAACGGGTTCCTTGAATCCGCAAAAATTAAAAATCGTTGCTCTAGGCGCGGAGATGTCCTGTACTCGTGTTAAAGGAGTCATTCGCTTACTGCTCCTCACCTCATCCCAACATGGCGTTGGGCTACTTGCTGGGTGAGGGTAGGTAGTGGGGGTGCACAGCCTACGAGAAACTGGCTCCTCCAGGCGTCCAGACCCTCATCTCTGTGGCTTGCCGAAGGCCCAGTTCCCCTTCCTGTATCAGGAGAGACAGATCGCATTCGGACCCACCCTCAAGCTCAAAATGCTGACATCTTCGCCAAGTAGGGGCCCTGACAGGGTTGAAAAAGTTTGTGCTCCATGACCTGCCGACACTGACTGTGGTGTGCTATGAATTAAGATTTTGGGGGGCCGGCTGAGTGGTTAAGTTCGCGAGCTCAGCTTCTGCGGCCCAGGGTTTCGCGGGTTCAGATCCCGGAGCGGACATGGCATGGCTCATCAAGCCATGCTGAGGCAGCGTCCTGCATGCCACAACTAGAAGGACCCACAACTAAGGATATACACCTATGTACCCGGGGACTTTGGGGAGGAAAAGGGGAAAAAAATATTTAAATATATATATATTTATAAATCTAGTAACTACCTTATGACTAGCACAATTAGGTTCAGTTTTTTAATGTTAATATTTGTTAAATGTAACACTTAAGATATGCCACAATATTTGTACCCTTACGTTAGTATTTTTTAAATACCAAATATTTTTCCTTTTAAAAAAATACCTTTTTGGGGCCTGGCCAGTGGCAGTAGTGGTTAAGTTCGCCAGCTCTGCTTTGATGGCCGGTGTTCCCTGTTCCAGTTCCAGGGGTGCACCTATACACTGCTCATCAAGCCATGCTGAGGCAGTGTCCCGTGTACAAAGTGGAGGAAGAGTGGCAGGAATGTTAGCTCAGCCACCATCTTGCTCAAGCAAAAACAGGAAGATTGGCAACAGATGTTAGCTCAGAGCCAATCTTCCTCACAAAAAGAAAAGAAAGAAAAAAAAGAAAATAGTGTGAAAGATGAGATTCAAATCAAGCAAAAGTGGCAAAAGTAAAAAAAAAAAGAAAAAACTCTGTATTTCCCCTTAATATACCAGAAACCTCAGCAATTATTTATTTATTTTTTTAACATACCGGAAACCTCATCAAATGGAAGCACCTTTGGGCCGCTCCTGATTCCCAAGAAGACCTGGTTTCACAAAGGTGCCAGCACTCAGGTAGCTAGGTTCATATAAACCGTTTGTTCTCTGGACTAACCGTCCCAAGTTCTTTCAACAGTCTCTCATTTTTAGTTGCTATGGAAAGTAATTCTCCTAATTCTCTTCTTCTAGTTAAATCAGGATAGGGTTCCTCCACCTTGCCACAGTCACTGGGGTGGAGGGAAGCAGCAGTGACGTGTGTCTGTCACAAGGCGGGCCCTGGGCTGGCTCATGCTTCCCCCTGTCCTTGTATCCTCCCATAACCCTTCCAGGTCAAGGTTAAGAGCAACATCCCACCAATGACAGAACAGCCCCAGAGAGTAGGGCAACTTTTTCCAAGGTCACAGATACTTTTTTTTTCATCTTTCTGAGTAGTTTATTCCAATTGGAATCGTTGAAAGCTCTTTAAAATGCAAGTCATCACCAAGTGACAGCTGGTGCCTGAAATGGGAATCTGAGGCTAGGCAAGGAGAAGCAGCACATGCGGGACACCCATTACTTCCTGCGTGCTTACTGTGCGCCCCGCTCTGACATACATCATGCCGTTTAATCTCCCCAGTAACTGTGAGCCGGGAATCATTGGTAGCTCTAGTTTTACAGACAAGGGAATTGAGACTTAAGGAGGCAATATAATGTAGTGGCTAAGAGAGTGGTAACAGGAATCCAGATCCCGGCTCAGTGGCATCTAGGCGAGGGTCTTGGGGCAGGTTAGTGTACTCTTAAACTGTGCTTTCCTCCTCCGTGAAGCCATGTGAATAACTGCTCTCATTTCAAGGGGATTTTCACTTCAGGGTAGATGGGTTTTAGGGTTTTCCCCCTGCCTATGGGCCATCTCTTATCTGGAGGGCCACCTTATACCAAGGCCAGAGGTGTCCCTGACTGTCCCCTGGGGCAGAGACTGATCAAGTAGGCTCTGGGATCTGGCGCAGTCTTCAGGGCAGCAAAGCAGAGCATCTGCTCAGCTTATCCTGGGAACTTTCTTCTACCTGTTCGAGCCCTGGCTCAGCCTCATAACCTTATTCAAACAGAGCCATTTCCTTCCTTTCACTAACGCCCCCCCTGAAGCTGAAGTGGAACCAGACCAGCCTCTGGCAAGTCCCTGTCCTCCATCTCTGATGTCTGCTCCTGCCCGTCAGCTCTTACTCACTCATTCCGACAATGAACATTATTAATTTTTTCCAGAGTATTTTGGGTTTTTTTCGAAATTCTTTGAGATATAATTGACATATAACATTGTATAAGTTTAAGGTGTAGAATGTGATGATTTGGTAATTATATATTGTGAAATGATTACCATGAAAAGGTTAGTTAACACATATATCTTCTCACATAGTTACCTTTGTGTGTGTGTGTGTGTGACCATTTAAGATCTACTCTCTTAGCACTCTCAAGTGTACAACATAGTATTGTTAACTGTAATCACCATGCTTTACCTTAGACCCCAGAACTTATTCATCTCATAATGGAAGTTTGTACTCTTTGACCACTGTCACCCATTCCTCCACACCCAGCCCCTGGTAACCACCAATCTACTCTCTGTTTCTATGAGTTTAGATTTTGCAGATTCCACGTATAAGTAAGAACATCTTTCTCTGACTTATTTCTCTTAGCATAGTCCCCTCAAGGTTCAGCCATGTTGTTGAAAAAGACAGGATTTCCTTCTTTTTTATGGGTGAATAACATTCCATTGTACCTATATATATCACATTTTCTTTATTCATTCATCTGTTCATGGACACTTAATTATTTCCATGTCTTGAATATTGTAAATAATGCTGCAATGAACATAGGGGTGCAAATTTCTCTTTGAGATATGATTTCATTTCCTCTGGATACATTCCCAGAAGTAGAATTGCTGAATCATATGGTAGTCCTGTTTTTAACTTTTTGAGAAACCTCCATACTGTTTTCCATAGTGGCTGCACCAATTTACACTCCCACCAACAGTGCACAAGTGTTCCTTTTCTGCACATCCTCACCAACACTTGATATTTGTCTTTTTTTTTTTAAAGATTTTTTATTTTTCCTTTTTCTCCCCAAACCCCCCCAGTACACATGACTTGGATCTGAACCTGCAAACCACAGGCCGCCAAAGCAGAGCTCACGAACTTAACCACTAATGCCACCAGGCCGGCCCCTGTTCCTTCTTTTCTGATCGCCTAGTCTTCACGCACCAGTAGTCAGAGCCATGGACTGTATGAAGAAAGGTACCTGAGCAATTTTCTGGTTGCTGGGCAGCTTTTTTGAGCAAACACATCAAGGCATAGGAGCCGTAAGATGAGAGGTGTGGAGTTAAATCTTCCCACTCTGTCTTAGCTTTCTTCATTTGTCAGCAACTTCTTTATTCCCTTTGAGGTTCAGACAGTTGTGTCAGAAAGGTAAGTCTGAAGAGCTTGGGCTGTGTGTCTGTCTTTGTTGCAACTCAGCCTGTCCTGGGCTATGTTGAGTCCTTAGGGTCCTTTGGAACTTGAGAGAAGATACAAAATGATAGGAAACATGAGACAGCTGCAAAATTGCACCAGTAATGTATAGTTCTGTATTGTCCGTGATTCCTGGGTAGTTTTCTGGTCTGGAACACCTCAACCCAGAGACTGACTATAGTCAGTTGGATAGTGTCCTCCAAAAATTCATGTACACCTGGAATATCAGAATGTAACCTTATTTGGAAACAGGGTCTTTGCAGATGTAATTTAGATAAAGATTGAGATGAAATCCTTCTGGGTTAGAGTGGCTCTAAATCCAGTGAGGGGGTCTAATAAGGCACAGAAGAGGACACACAGATGCACACAGAGGAGAAGACCATGTGAAGGTGGAGGCAGAGATTGGAGTTACGCTGCCATAAGTAGAGGAATGCCTGTAGCCACCAGAAACCAGAAAAGGCATGGAAGGATTCTCCCCCTAGAGCCTTCAGAAGGAACATGACCCTGCTGACAACTTGGTTTCAGACTGCTAACCTCCAGCACCATGAGAGGACACATTTCTGATGTTGGAAGCTACCAAGTTTATGGTACTTGGTTATGGCAGCCCCAGGAATCTCATACACTGACACTGTGCCCACAGTCGGCCTTATGCCAGAGTGTGGAGGGCTGTGCCCTCCAGGCCATGTGTGTGCCTGGGAGGAGATAACACAGAGCAGCCAACAGGAAAGGAGACCTGTGATTGGAGGCACAATGTCCTGAAAATAGTAAGATCGACAAACTCTTAGACAACGTTCACTGTGGGTGCTGTGGGTGTTTACATAGACAAACCCATTCAGCCATCACAGCAACCAGATGAGCTCAATGCAGCTGTCACCCTTGTTTACAGGAGGCACAGCTGAGGGAGTTTAAATACTTGTCCAACGTCTCGCAGCTTATAAGAGGGGAGTGGGGACTCACACGCAGGCAGTCTGGCTACAGGGCTGTGCTCCTAATCACTTCTCCAAACAAAAATACTTTTCAGTTCATACTTGCTCATGGGAACAACTTAAGAAAATTGAGGGCCCCCAGGTTTGGGCACTGACATCGGGAAGAGATTGCCCTATGGAAGTGAAACTGCTGGGGATCGAGGCATTGCCAGGGGTGAGCCCCTCCGAGGACACCTGGAAATGGGCTGCCGAGAAGCTCAGTTCCATCCATGCGGGCAGAGCTATAGGGGTGGGAGTTGAAAGATGGATGGGACTAACTACCAGGCCTCACTGCCTAGTTGGGGGAGGCAGACAGAGAAACAGCTAATACCAGCATTATGGTGACTTCAAGGACAGAGTGACGTCCAATGTGCAACAACAGCACAAAGGAGGGACGTGAGCCCAGCCAGCCTGGAGAGGGGGAGAGGCAGAGAAGGCTTTCTGGAGAAAGTGAGGTTTGACAGGGCTCCTTCAGGATGAGAAGTTAACTAGTAAGAGCATTTCAGGAAGGCAGAACAGGAAAGGCCTAGGATGATTAAAAGAACAAATCAAGCAAGCAAACAAAAACAAAACACAAGGAGTTGGTTGTTATAAGGGAATAAAAGTGAGGCCCAAAGAGGCACATCATGAGGCTGGAGAAGGAGGAGGTGAGATTTTAAGGGCTGTAGCTGCTGGGCCAGGAAGCTCGGAGTTTGTGCTGTAGATGAAGAAGAGTTTGTAAATGGGGGGGTGTGTGGGCAGGGTGCGTTTTGGGTGAGTCACTCTGGTGACTACATGACTAGAGGCAGTCAGACCTGCAAGGAAGTCTTTTGCCGAAAGAGATTATAGAGCAGAAGTGCTGTAAGGTGCTGCTCAAAAACTAGGTGCCCTGGTCTAAGAGCTCTGGGTGACAGTGGTTTTGACAGTCCCCTCTTGGACATTCACACAGTACTTTAGTGTGTTGAGGGCTCTGAGAAGTCTGCAGCAAGGAAACCTGGAACTCGTGGGTTGAACCTGTTTGCTCTGCAGGGAGCTAGTGTGCTGGGAAGTGCTGTCATTGTGCAAGAGAAGACAGGGCAGTGGCGAAAGGGGTAGATTAAAAATATTAAGGAGCATAGCACAAATCATATAATTAGAAATGGCTCCTGTCCTCAAGAAGCCAAGGAACAACCACTTAAGGCACTTTTAACTTTTTATCTGACGCTAAACTGCTTTGTAATCCTTTCACAATGTATTGCAAAGTTTGGCTACTTTACTTGATCCAAATTTTGGAGGAACTTGTAGGTTTTCATTTCCTTTCTCTTACATCATCTTCATGTGTACTGGTTGCTTTTAACAACTGGTCGCTGATGTGACCCTGCTCTGTCCCGGTCTGGTAGCTAGTGTAAGGAAGAAGTGAACTAGGGATTGAATTTTGAAGAAATAAAGGTGCAAGAACAAACATTCAACAGTTGCTCCCTCACTAATGAAGCTCGTGCAGACAAAAGGAAGGCACATCACTGTACGTTGTACCTTACAATATGTAATACTATGTTAAATTGTTAAAAAAAAAAAAAAAAAAAAAACCTTTAGGAGGGAAAGGTATTCAGGACTTGGATTGATCAGGCATGGGAGGTGAGGAAAAGAAGGTAAGGGAGACCCAAGGCTGCCTCAGGGTTTGGGCTGCAAAGGCCTGATTGACAATGGGTCTGCCATCTGGGGAAGTAGCGGGTAGGGGACTGGGGAGTCCAAGGTGAGTGTGGGCAAGCTGAGTTGAATGTCCTGGAGGGAGATCCAATCAGAGGCTCAGATATCCAGCCTAGGGTGGAGGGATGAGACTATGACTGGGAATCATGGGAATACAGGAGGAAGTCAATGTCGCAGGAGAAGAGGTGGTCACTGGCTAAGGCACAGAAGGTGAGGAGAGAGCTCAAGCAATGGAACCTTGGTAAAAACATGCCAGGTGTGGTCAAGGCAACTAGAAGACTTCCCCTGGAATGAATGAAGTTAGAGCTGTAACCTAGCCAATTTTACTGTACGGCAAGAGTCTGAAAAAGGATGTGGAATCCCAAGGGCCACTGGTTGGTGGAGTGTCTAGGAAACGGCTGCCAACAGGCCTGGTCTCCTCCTCCTGCCCCTCCAAGTTCTGTCCAGGGGAAGAAGCAATTCCTATGTCTCGTAGTTATGGAGATTCTAATTGCTAGAGTTGTGGGGCAGGGAATGTTCATCAGGCCTTTGTATGGCCAGGAGGAGATATCCCTGAAGACCCAATTTCCCGTGCTTTGACTTGATGCTCACCAGCCTTCTGATTAGTACTTTGGGTTTCTGAGGAGGCCAGCTGGGGCGGGGGGGAGTGGCGGGGGGTTTGGGGGGGTGGGGGCGGTGCACAGTCTGGAGAGCCCAGGCAGGAATATCCTGTCACCAAGAAGTGCCCTCCCCCGGTAGTTCAATAAATCAGAGCCTGGCCAGTACATCAGTGTCCTGTGAGTCTGATTCGTATGTCCTCTGTGAGCCTGACCGATTCTAGGTACCCTGGCAGGCCCATGGTGACCGCAGGAGACACTTGCTGTGATGCTGTGTGAGGCCCACAGGGGACAGGCAGCAAGCACCACTTTGGCAACTGTCTCTGAGGGCAGCACAGCTTTTTTTGGGAAAGATAGGTGGTTTTAATGAGAAGGATAAAAAAGAAATGACCTTAGAGAAATGGGATCTAAAGTGGAAGGTCAGATAATGGGTCATGTAGATGTCAATCAAGATTATAACATAAACACAGACCTTGAGCATCAGAGATCGAAGGAGCACCCGAAGCATTACCCAAAGGTACAGTGGAAAGGAGTTTGTGCCCTCTCAAAGGTGAGGGGAATATTATTGAGGAAAATTTCATAGGTTGTAGAAGAGTCTAAATAACCATTGCTGCTTAATAATAATAATATTGACAACAACAATAAGTACAACTAACCCTGTAAAGCTTTTCTGAGTACCAAGCGCTGTCTACTTTACAGACACTGTACTAACCCACTTAATCTTCACAATGACCCAGAAGTAGGTACTGTTAGCCCCATGTGACATTTGAAGGAACAGAAGCACAGTGAGGTCGAGGAACTTTTTTAAGGACACACACCTCACGTCCCGCCCTAGTGGCTGCCCCCACGTCTTCAGAGCCCCTCTATGGCTTCCTTCTCTGCTTCATGGCACCGCTTCCCAGCTCACCTTCAGCAGGTGCTGGAGGGTTGGTTATTTCCCTTCATCAGTTCTCCTCAGTGAGACACTGACTGCCTCGAGGGCAGGACCACTTCAGAGACTGAGGCTCAGGCCTGCTTTTGCCCAGCCCTGCCTGAGGACTCATGCAAGCAGTTCTTATTTAGAGCTGGGTGGGGTTTATCAAATAGGAAGGAACTGTTCCCTTAAACCCTGTAAATTACGAGAACACAAGCAGTGCTATTTGGGGATCCCCCAAACCAAGTGTCTTTCAAAAAGGTGAGAGGATACTATGGAGCTTTGACATCGTAAGGGCCCCATTCCTGAGCCTTTTCTGGCCCCAAACTTGGCAGTTTATTAACATCTGCTTATATCTTTAAATATGACCATACATTAGCCACCACCTATGATCCATTACCATTGTGAAAACATTTACAAATCCATGACATTTGGTTAAGGCCTAGACAATGCTTCTCAGTCTTGACTACACATTGGAATCACCTGGGAAGCTTTTAAAGCCATCCTGATGCTGAAGGGTTCCACCTTCAGGGATCCCAGTTTAATTGGTTTGGGGTATAGCCCGGGCATCAGCCTTTTAAAACTGCTCATGTGTGAAAGCTGCTGGAGAGTAAATAAAACCCATTATGGTCAGAGCCCCCTACAGCTCTTAGAATTCTGAAGGTTGAGATTTTGGCCCCAACTTGCTCTTTAAGAAATGAGATCTAGTCCTGGAAAAATGCCTCTCCAGGAAGCTGCATTCAGAACTTCATCCAAGTAGCTTCCTGGGATAAAACTGAAGTCTGAAACATCGCCTGGGCGTTTGTTCAATGTCTTTTTCATCCCTTTGCAGAATGAAGATTTGTTTTACATGCTGCTGGGAACCTACTGAGGCACAGAGAATGGATGCTCAAAAGCTGAGCAGAGGCGTTGGCCAGTAATAAAAATACTGGCTGACATGTAGTGAGCACTTACTCTGGTCCGGGCACTATCAGAGCTCTGTGCAATATTAATTCAGTTTGTCCTCACAACAACCCTGTGAAATAGATACTATTGTGCCCATTTTAGTGATGAGGAAACTGAGATGTAGAGAAGTTAGGTATCTCACCCAAGGTTGCACAGCTGGTAAATGTCACAGCTGAGATTTGATGTTTGATTGTTTGAGCTCCTCAGTGAAATGTAAGACAATAGGACAGTGGTGGGCATGGCCGGAGTGGGCTTTGTGTGCTTCTCGGGATCACCATACCTTTTTAAAAGGTTGTTTGCAGTGGGGCCAGGTCTCTGTTGAGCAGAGGGGGCCATGACCCAGCAACAGCTGTTTCCTCACTCTTGGTGGGAACTGGTCTGGACCCATTGGCTGATAGGCTTGGGGTACAATATACTTAGTTTCAAGTTTAGTTGTACAGGCAGAAAACATGCTGATTCAAGAAGAATTTGGATTCCTGTATTGGTTACAGAGCAAGATCTAGCGTTAAAGGACATAAGGTGGCTGTCCTTTTCATTTGGGTATCAAGGGGTACCAGACCTTCCTGAAACTTCCCTGTGGCCCAGCTCTCAGAGACAAGCCTGAGCTGGCAGACCATACGTAGGCCTGAGGCATTTTAATTCTCTGTTTATAGTTGATGGTTATCTTTACTGGTTAGAGGGTAACAAGAATGTTTCTTGCTTTTCTGAACAAAGGTAACAATTCCATTCCAGAAATACTTCAAGTTTTTGTGGGTTTTTTTTTAAGTTTTCTTATTGCAAAAGCGATATCCACTCATTGTAGAAAATTTAGAAATTCACTAAGCCAAGAGAAGAAAGTAGAAGCTTTCCCAACCACTAGTCTAAAAGTAACCACTGTTAGTGTTTTGATTTGTACCTCTTGGCACACATTTGGTACAATTTTAGTTTGTATGTTTCTATTCTTCTTTACTCTGGGTTTATCAACTCCCTCCCACCCCCAAAATGAGGTCTTTTAACAGATGCTGTTTCCTACCAACACCCCTGCAGGCTCTCTGGAGTGATAGTAAACGCTTGTTTTTACACAGGACATCAAGCCCAGCTATGACACCCAGCACAGGCTTTAACTCATCAAAGGGCGGAGGCCCCCGGCCAGAAGAAAGAAGATTCCATAGGCGGCAGACTTTCCTCTGGAAAGTTCCTGTACACAGCAATCCCCGCTGACACTAACCAGGCCTCTCCAAGTGGCCTGGCTTGGGTCCCTCAGAATTTGACATCTGTGAATCCCTTCTCTCTACAGCCCTGATGATTAACCATAAAAATGAGCTAACAAAAGTATTCATAGAAAAATCATAAATCCAAATAATATTTGCAACAGACCTGCTTCAGGAGATACCTAGTATCAAGTTCAAGTGCTGGCGAACATCAAATGTTTAGACTCATGCAGCACGCCTCACCCGTCTGTCTGCCTCACTGCACAGTGTTCTGGAGCACTTGGAACAGTTTCACATTTGACCTTCACAACAATCCGGAAAGGCAGGGAGATATTATAATTTCCATATTACTGATGAAAACATTGAGGCTCAGGGAGTTTCAGTGACTTGTCTAAGGTCAGAGGACTAATAAGTTATAGAATCATAAATTCTCATAAGTGAGAGAGAATCAAAAAGTTCGTCTAGGGCAGCCCGGTGGCGCAGCGGTTAAGTTCGCATGTTCCGCTTCTCTGCGGCCCAGGGTTTGCCAGTTCAGATCCCAAGTGCGGACGTGGCACTGCTTGGCATGCCATGCTGTGGTAGGCGTCCCACACTATAAAGTAGAGGAAGATGAGCATGGATGTTAGCTCAGGGCCAGGCTTCCTCAGCAAAAAAAGAGGAGGACTAGCAGTAGTTAGCTCAGGGCTAATCTTCCTCAAAAAAAAAAAAAAAAAAAATTCGTCTAAACCAGGGATAACCATTAAGATTAGAAGTAAGTGTTGACTCTGATCTAGTAGTGACCACTAGGACACTGTGTTAACAAGGATAGGATTAGTGGGAAATGGTAATGACTGATATTTCTTTTTTTCTCAAACAGTTTTATTGAGAGATAACTGACATACAACTAATCACACATTTAAAGTGTATACTTTGATGAGTTTTGACATACATATACACTCGTGAAACCATCACCACAATCAAGATAGGAAACATATCTATCACCCATGAAAGTCTCCTCCTGCCCCTTCGGAATCCTTGCATCCCCCTCTTCCTGCCTCCCAATTCCCAAATAACCTCTGATGCGCTTTTTGTCACTGTAGATTAGTTTGTCTTTTCAAGAGTTTTATGTAAATAGAATCATATGCTTTTTTGGTCTACCTTTTTTTGCTCAGCATAGTTATTTGGAGATCCAGGTTGCTGTGTATGTTAATAGCTTTTTCTTTTCATTGCTGAGTAGTATTCCTTTGTATATACCACAATTTATCTATTTGCTCGTTGATGGGCACTCGGGTTATGTATAGTTTTTAGCTTAAAAGCCTAGTATTTCTTGAGTACATACTTTGGGCCAAACACTCTTTCAAGTGCTTTATGTATATATATATATATATCTTGAATCATTTAGTCACTCAGCCAATCCCATGATACAAGGTAGGTACGCTTCTTTATCGATGAGCTAACTGAAAGCATGCATGGTCAAGTAAACAGCTCAAGGTCATGCAGCTGTCAGATGGCAGAGTCAGGATTCAAACCCAGCAGTATAATTCTGCAGCCAACTTTCTCAACTGTCGTGTGCAACTGCTGTGATCACTCAGCAATGCCTGTCGTGGGCAGGGCTGGGGAGATGGCTGTCGTACCTTGCATTTGCAGTACCCAAGCTCTTAATAACTGTCATCATTTGTCATCTAAACTGTCCTACTGCCTGTTAAAGTCTCCTTACAACACCCATTCCAGCTGTTCACATGGAAAACATTTCTAGGTATGAATTCTTTCAGCACTAGAAATTTCTGTTCCAACAATAGAGTATCAACACAGTTGGCTTTGTTTTTTTAAAGGAATATTTTTGGCTTGTGAAAATCAGAAACATACGATTGTCACTGAGCAGTATTTTTGTATTTGAGAGTTAAGAAAGAGAAATAGCTCTTTTCTGGGTAGTACAGCTGGAAATGACCCAACCAGCCCTTTTGTGAGTACACAGGGCTTTCGCGGAATGCCTTTTCAGAAAAGTTGTTTTGTTTCTGCTTTTGATTCTTTTTGGCTCCTCTTCCTCAGTTGCAAGGATACCGTGTGAATTACAGTGATGCCCCACAGCTCTGAAACAGAGTGGGGCTCTCCCTGCCGCTTGAAACTCTAATGTTTAAGGGTTCATATAAAAGAAGATTTTGTTTCTTAACAGAAATGAGAGCCACAGCTCTGTGGCAGGGGATAAAGGAAGGGTATTACCAGCCATGCCAGGATGCACTGTAAATAATAACATGCCTGGGGACGTCCCTCCTGCTGACCCTGTCTTACTATTCAGCTATCACACTTTGATTTCATTAAATAAACATGAACTTGAAGACAACCAGATTTTCCGTGTCTAGTCAGGGAGTTGTAGGAGTAAGGTTGAGCTTGTGGTTGCAGCAGTGAGCTGGTCAAGCAAGGTGGACTGGTATTCAGCCAAAATGGGCGAGAATGCTTAGTGGATATCTACTGTGTCTGGCCCTGTGCCTGGGCTGTGGGTACCATAGTGGACATGCCAGATGTCCCTGTGTTCATACAGTCTCATGGGGAAGCCGGACGTCCTTCAAGAAAGAACACAATTGGAATAGACTCTCAGTGTGATCCAGCCTATGAAGAACAAGCATAGAGCACAGAGCAGGAGCATGCGTGGGGCTGGAGGTGGAGGGAGCAGCCCTGAGTGGGAGGTGTGGGGGACTGGAATTGGCCACCCCAAGATATGTCTCTTTGGCATGAGGATTATTTTGGGCTGGTTACTTTTAAAAACTGCAGACATGAGAGAAACTCTGAAAAGTAGAAGTTACCTTTTGTAAGAGACATTGACATTTGTAAAGGAAATCTCTATCTGTAAAGATGTCTCCCTCTCTGTACCAGGAACAAGAGGGGATGACCTTACCTCTGGAAACTCTCATCAATGCAGAAGGCAAGCCCTTAAATCTGCATACTAACCTTACTCTTGTTTACTGTGCTTTTCTGGTAATCTCCCATAACTGATCCCCCCCACCACCAACATCCTCCTTTGTCTTTAGCTGAGGATGGTATTTAAGGTGAGAGCTTCCGTCATTTGGGTGAGTTACTCAGTTTTTCTGGGTCTCTCCCATGTATACATGTTATAAAGCTTAGTTTAATTTTCTCCTGTTATTCTGTCTCATGTGAATTTAATTTGTTGTCTGTCCAGAAGGACCCAGAGTGGGTAGAGGAAATGTCTTCCTCCCCTACAGGGGCATAGGGAAGGCTTATCTGGACTAGGGACATTTAACTGAGACCTGAAGTCGGAATTGGGATTAGCCAGATGAAGAGTCTGGGTAGAGGGTTAGAAAGAGGAATGTTTAAGGCAGAAAAACAGGAAGTGTGAGAAAGCCTCAAGTTCTCCTGGAGAAACAGAAATAAGGCCATTGAACTGGAGTGGAGGAGCAGAAGGAAAGCAGGGCCAGGGGACCCCAAATTTCCTAATGAGGAAAATGAGGCCCTGAGAAGTGAATTAATGTGCCTAAGCCTTTGTAGCTGGAACTCGCAATCATCACTCATCTCCATACAGCATTTCACCACATCGTCCCTCTTTATTCCTATAGGTCCTTAAAAATGGCCCATTTTAGAGATAAAGAAACTGAGACTCAGAAAAGATTTGCTCAAGATAACGTAGCCAGAAAGCATCAGTGCCAAGACTTAAATGCTGAAGTTCCACCTCCAAAGCTTTCAGTGCCTTGGCAGTGGCTCCTAAACTTGCGTTGAGTGTGAGAAAATACTAAGGAGCTTTAAGGAAAAAAAAAAAAAAAGGCAGGTTCTCTGGCCTCAACCCGGGATTATGTGACTCAGTGGGGCCTTGGGAAAGTCACTGATCTTGAACCACTTCAGCTTCCTGATCTGTGAAATCAGGGAGCAGATCCTCATTTTCTGTAGTGAGAGGTCAATAGATAATGCCTAATCCCCCAAAATAAGCGGTGTTCCAAGCATGGTGTTCGGTGGCATGGAGGTTACCAGCCAGATACAGGGAAAGACGTCCTCTGGTGGCCCGGGGGTTTGGGGGAGGTGATGGATGAGGTCTAGAGACTGCTGTTTGTCTTCATAAACCTTATAGAATTAGTTGACTCTTTAACCTATATGCAACTCTAACCTTGACAAAACTTTTTTTAAATTTAAAATAAATGAGACAGTTGTGGGGTTGGACTAGATAATTTCTAAGACCAAATCCTTCTCCATGATTCTGTGCTTTGTCTGGATTTCTGATTAAAATTCAAATCCAAGAGAAGTATTGCCTATTGTGCTGCTATTCTCAGAACTAGTTAACTGGTTAACAGTTAAGGAAGAGCAAAGTGGCAAAGAGGAAAAGGGAGGGCGTAGGAAAAACAACGTTTACTGAGCCTGGAGGAGAGCCAGAGGCTGTGCTGAGCATACTTCTGTCTTCTTTTGTTTAGCTGTCATTGCATCCCTGGGAGGTAGGTTGTTATTATCCTAAGGGTAAAGATCAGGGGAGTTAAGTAACTTATCCCAAGAGACACAACTGACAAGGGTCAAAGCCTTGATTTGAATATGAAAGCCTGTGGTTGTTTCTTGTGTTGACCTTTGATTAAAGCCAAGGGCAACACATTACCTCCCCACCCCCACTCCCAGCCCCTGGAGGTCGTTCTGCAGGGGATAGCTCACCCCCTTACCCTCAGCACACTGTGTGGCTTCCTGGTGAGCTGGTTTGATGTGAGGAGAGAATTTAGGATACCTATAGGAATAAGGTATTACTTTAGAGGCAAGTAAAGAAACCCACTGGAGACAGAAACAAAAAATGGAAATTTGCTTAAAGATACAGGGCTTCTTGAAGAACCCAAGGCAGGGCAGGATATGGTTGGATCTTGGGAAGGGTTGGGTCTTGGAACTGGAAAATTTCTGAAACTTTGTGCCTCTTTTCTTCTTTCTGAACATCTGCTAATCAGTTGGGGTTTCCCCCTACCCCTTAAGCACCTGGCAGAATATAGCACCTTATAGCTCTCCTCCTCCCCAAATCTAGCGTTCATGTTACTTTTTTTTTTTTTTAAGATTTTATTTTTCCTTTTTCTCCCAAAGTCCCCCAGTACACAGTTGTGTCTTTTTAGTTGTGGGTCCTTCTAGTTGTGGCATGTGGGACACCACCTCAGCATGGCTTGATGAGTGGTGCCATGTCTACGCCCAGGATGCCAACTGGCAAAACCCTGGGCTGCCACAGCGGAGTGCACAAGCTTAACCACTTGGCCACAGGCCAGCCCCCTCATGTTAACTTTAACAGCTTCATCCCTAGAGACAGTGATTCAGTCCACTGGGCCCTGGGTTGAAATT